>NW_027532249.1:2356996-2369163 GCF_008692635.1 Crocuta crocuta
AAATTGAGGCCGTGGAGGAGGGAATTGGAGTCGGCCCCACTGGCTGTGTGCTTTCGTCTCGATTTCTGCCCACGCTCGCACGATTCCTCCTGGTGAGGGAGGGACTCTCACCGCCACCCCGCGGACCGATAACTCGAGCCCCGTGCAGGCGGGGATGGTTGTGCGCGCCTGGCCGCTCCCACCCGGGTCNGCGCCGCAGCCGGGCTGGGCAGGGGGCCGGGACCCAGCAGCCGAGGCACGTTGGCTTCCGAGGGGATTCCGCAAAGAAGGCTTCCCTCCACCCCTGAGCAACGCCCCAGGAGCCAGACGGAACGACAACACGCCCTTCTAGCCCCCTTTCCTTGCCGCGCCGCCCCCCGGGACGCTCCCGAAGTGGCCCCGTCCAGGGCTCTGGCCCGGGCCACTCGCTGAAGAAGCCGCCGCCAACGGATTGGGGATTTCACACTTCATGGGCCGGCGGCGGGGGCGCCGGGCGCCGGGCGAGGGGGCAACCTAGAGCCTGGTTAGGGGTGGCTGAGNGGAGCGGCCAGCCGCCCGGGGAGCGCGCCCTCGGGGCGGACAGCGCGGCGGTCCTCTCCGAGGCGATGCTGCGGGCCACCGGCCTTCCAAGGCCCTAGGTGGACATGGACCTGGCGCCCCAGTCCTAGGGACCCTCGAACTTCGCCACTCTGCTTGGACTCGCCGGACCGACGCAAGACGCAATGGCCTCGGAAGTGGTGTGCGGGCTCATCTTCAGGCTGCTGCTCCCCATCTGCCTGGCAGTAGGTGAGTGCGGTCCTCTGGCCGAGGTTACTTGAGGGTGGGGGGACGAAGGGGGTGCCCGGGGAGGGGGCCAGGCTAACGGAGCTAACCTAAGTTCAGGGTTCTAAGGCTCAGGGACTAGGTTGGGGAAGTCCGCGCCACGGTCCCGGTGCCGGCGGAGTCAGACGCTTGCTGCTGTCTCGAGTGCCACAGCTGGACACTCTCACTTCGCGCGCTGGGACGCACGCTCGGGGTCTCAATGAATGGTCCGGGTGTAGGGTCCTGGCGGCCAGGATCCGCATGTGCTGGAGACTGTTGAATTTAGTCACACGTGGAATTTCTTTCGTGGAGTATTGCCTTGTGCACAAAGGATGCAAATCCAGCTGGAAGGCGGCTGTAAACCGTCTTCCCAGATACAGTGCAGGGTCCTACCGAAGTGCCCTGCGCCCCCCGTCCCCAGACGCACAGCGCATGGTGCATGCAGAAGGTCTGGAAGCCATCTCGCCCCCACCCCGTAGCCCAGCCACAGTGACGGAAGAAGTGGAGGACTCAGGCCATTCTGAAAAGCAAAGGAGGAGGAAGGTACAGGGACACAGTGCCCTGAGGTTGCTCACTTTCTTTTATTCCACTAGAATCCCTGCAACTAAAACGCTGGATGCTGGGGCTATGGAGGACCGAGACCCAGTCCCGCCCTCCAGACACCCGCCCTAACATCTTTAAAGGCTTAGCGAGCCCGACTGGGACCAGGCAAGGGTTAAGGGAAGGCCAGAAGTGAGCCTCTTCGACTCCCAGTAAAGGATCTCACTGTTTCTACAGGGGCCTGCTGAGTATTAAAAGCAACTGGGTGCCAAGTCTAAAGACTGGCAGCCTGCTTGGAGTGAGAGTTTCTGAGTTTCTTCTCTAATAGAAGGTGCCTGTTTGGCTGAATCCCACTTCTAGGAATGACTGACAGCACCCCAACTTTTCACTTCCCCACCAGAGCTAGAAAACAGAACACCTTTTACCAGTAGCAACTGCATTTACAAAGAAAATGTGGCCTTCGGAGAAAAGACCACCTTTTTGCAGTTTGCTATAGGGTTGAGGGCTCAAGATCACACCTGTGCTAAGGGTTTTATTTGTGCGAGTAATCGACAGGGGGGCTCTAGAGTGTTTCCCGAGGGTCAATCCCAGCTACCTGGGAGGATTTTGGAGTTGAGTATTAATGCCACAAACTCCACGGAAAACCAAAGAAAGCTTTGAGGTGGAAATAGTCTGCAGCAAAGATGCAAAATCCTTGAGCAGCAAGAGGGGTTTGCGTGCATGTGCCGGTCTTTCTTTGCCATTTATTTGAGTTTCAAGGCAGGACCATTTTTCAGGGATCTTCCTCCTTAATAATCACGCATGGAGAGGAGGAGTGTAGCGTCCATGAAGTTGATGTGGACTTCTCTCCACCAGTTTGCTTAACTTTGAAAAGGGAAAAGGTTTTGGGAGAGTGACTTGGGGGAAAACAGCACCAGGCTACTTCTGGTGCCTTCCGTACATAGGGTCTGGGCATCTTCTGTGTATTTGAAGCGCCTGGCACCGTGCCTGGCACGTTTACTGTTTGCCCAGTGGAAGCCAGCGCCTGAGTTAAACAAGGGTCTTTCAGTATGAGGGTTGATTTGTGGTTGTCCTTGCAGACTGGGCAGGAGGCCTGGCGAGTGCTCAGAGGGTCAGAAGGCAGGCTCTTCTTCCTTCCCCGACCTCTTCCCGCACCCCTGCTTCTTTCCCTCTCCGCCTCCCCTGGGGCAGCAGCTCCTTGTGGAGTTCTGCAGGTGGTTACCTGCTGCCAGCTCTGTCCACTCTTGCATTAGTGATGTGACAGCAGGGATTATCCGCCGTTTGCCACCCACATTGCTCTGGGCTTCGGCCCTTGCAGAGCTTAGCTCGCCAGCCCGGGATGTTCCGCGGTTGCTGGGGCCCTGTCCTTTCGATATTCCTTGGTGGTCTACACCGCAAAGCCCATCAGTGGGACTGTGGAGCTCTGCCCTGCAGAGGGATCAGGGCGCGCAGCACTGTCGGCTCCCGGCGCCCCAAGGCGCGAGGCGCCAGCCCGCAACTCCAGAGCTGCGCGGAGGCTCCCGGGGTGCAGGGCGCAGCGGGGAGCGCTGCCGGACACCCGGTCCCGGCATGACCCCCGCCCTCTGGCTTGCTCCTCTGCGTCCCGTGGGCCCCGCGCAGTGGCCGGCTCGCGGGACCGGACCTTCCTGGAAGGAGAGCTGCGTCTTCCATGATCTCAAACCCTAGCCCCGGCCTGCCTGCCACCCGTGGCCCACCGGCCTGCTCCCCTAGCTCCCGGGAAAGCCGGAGTCTGCCCGGGCGATCCTCGGCCGCCTACCCTTTCCAGCCCTTGCTTCTGAATTCCCGTGGGTCTTCCGGGCTAACCTGTGCGCCTGTGGGGTCGGGGCGGGGTGGTGGAGGGCGGCGGGCGGTGGAGACCCCCGGTCCGTCTGAGCCTGTTACTTAGGCCACTCTCGTGAAAAGCCGACCTAAGGGAAGGCGAAGGAAGCACAAGGACCTGGGACCTCGCCCCCTGCCTTAGAGGANAAGATTACCACCTCCCAGGGACTAGATACCGTCTAATCATTGCACTTGCAGGGACAAAAAGGCTGGGTAGTTGTCACCTGATTTGGGCATTTCAATTCTAAACAAGAAGTGGATATTTTCAAGGTTATTGGAGGGTTTTCAGGTCTGCCTACTCCCAAGGTGCTACTAAATCAAATAGTCAGGTTTCCCTAATATCCTGGTCACGGAGAGTGCAATGATCTGTTTGCCATTAGAATTGATTTTTACATTTTAGACATCTATTTTTATATCTGGGCAAGGCAGCCTTCAAAGCCAGGCCTTTGCAGAAGCTTGTGTAGTTTTTTTTTTTAATTCTCTGACATTGATGTTGAAACTTTTCTGCACAGATATGCTGTAGCCTTTTTTGCCTAGTGATAGATGTTAATATTAACTGCCATTGTGTTTAAACTGATGCTTGAGGTTTTTCTTTTTTCCGGTAGAAAGAAGTTTACAGAGAAATGATAAGTGAAATCAGACCTTTTTAATGTAGGTTTTATGTGGCTCTTGGGCAAGACAAAAACTATAATTTAGTATAAAATAATATAAATGTTGCTTACCTTCCAAAATGAACATCCAGTGACAGATTTTCCCACATCAGTAACAACTGAACATTTTAAACATCTCCAAAATTATTTACCATTACTTGAGTAACCATTCTGATTTTTTCCTAAAAACAGATACATGGGGCCGGGGTGGCTCAATTGATTAAGCATCCGACTTCAGCCCAGGTCATGATCTTGTGGTCAGTGAGTTCGAGCCCCATGTTGTTGGGCTCTGTGCTGACAGCTCAGAGCCTGGAGCCTGCTTCAGATTCTGTCTCCCTCTTTCTCTGCCCCTCTTCTACTCATGCTCTCTCTCTGTCTCTCAAAAATGAATAAATGTTAAAAAATTTAAAAAATATATACATGGAGAAAACAGACCAAACCTTCCATAATAGTATGAAATCATTAATGGAATAATATCTGGTCATTGTTGAATACTTTAGGAATATTTTTACACTTTTCTTTTAACATGATTGTACTGTCTCACCCATCTTTAAGTAGATGATTTGAGTCTATTCCTGGGTCAGAACTGGATTTGTACATTTTAATTCACTTGCATCTGAGCCATTCATTACATTTTCCCTGGTGTTGCTTGGAGTTTCCTAATTCCTTGCCTAGAAGAGCCCCTAACTTAACCACTGTCAGGGCAGGGGAGGGAGGCCTGGCTTGGACAGAACAGATTGGCCTAAGAGCCACAGAGCCATGGTGGTCTCATACCTTATGCTTCCCCTAAGTGAAGTGACCAGAGCTTAGGAAAGAACAGAGAAGAACAGGGGACTATATAGCACACAAAAAGAATTAACCATCCAACTAGAGCTCTGAGAAGGAAAAAAAAACCCAAAAAACCACACTTGGTTAATTGTGCAAATCCCGGAATAATTTCTTTCTTTTTTTTTTTTAATATTTTTATTTATTTCTAGGAGAGAGAGAGAGAGAGACAGCGCGAGCAGGGGAGGGTCAGAGAGAGAGGGAGACACAGACTCCGAAATAGGCTCCAGGCTCCGAGCTGGCAGTCAGCACAAAGCCCGACGCGGGGCTCGAACCCACCAACCGCGAGATCATGACCTAAGCGAAAGTCGGACGCTCAACCGACTAAGCCACCCAGGCGCCCCTATCCCGGAATAATTTCTAAAATTCCCTTTAGAGAGAGTTGGATAAACATTAGAGCAAAAACACTGAGTTGCTTTTGAAATATGTATGGGTAGGGCTCTCTAAATATAATTATTTTCTCTACAGTATCATATATTTCTCCTTGTGTGGCACATGCCATATTGAAGTCACACTTACACACACCCCAGGAATTCTAGATGATGCATGGTCACAGGTCTCTCCTTTGCCTCTGCTGTAACTCTTGGTGGTAGGAGGTTTGAGCTGCTGGAAAATGCACTCACGGTGTTTAAAGTCACTTTCTTTACCATTACACCTTCTCAGCCTTATCTAGGTGGATGGTATTTATCACTTTCGGAAAGGAGAAAAGTTAGTAGTGGAAAGGGTCGGAAATACATAGTTTAATTCTAAAATAAAGTATCTTGCAAACACAAATGAACAGGGTCATTTTGTTCCAGGAGTCGTGGAAGCTGGAACTCTGTGTCCAGCCTGTGGTTTGTCAGTGTCTACGTTGCTTTACAGGCAATATATATGCTTGTTCGTAGAGATAAGCGGGATGCTTTGAACTTCACCTTTGGGGGTGGAGGTGTTGTGACTTGGCAGTTTCAAAGATCTCTTCACATCCCAGCTCTGCCCTTTACTGTATGATCATACAGTTTTTTGTTTTGTTTTTTTTGCTTGTTTCTCTTTTCTTTCTGTAAAAGGAAGTTATTAATGTCTCCTTCCTTGGGTCATTGTGAGACAGTGGGCACTGCACACCTTGTGTAATGCCTGATACTCTGCAGGTGCTTAACATGGGAAGTATTATTATTGCATTTATATAGATGAGCAGAAGAGCAGGATGCTTGAGGAAATGTCTTAGCAGAATATAAAACTACCAGGTAGTGACATGGATCATAAGGATACTGATATGCGTAGGTGGGATTCATAAGAAAGCAACTCTGTACCTTTCAAATTACTCAAATAAAGTTGGTGTGTGTGTTGCGGGAGAGTTTTTTAATTATCAGGAGTTCTCACACCAGTTTTACTCATTCTACACATGCACAGTTGCATTCTTCTGGTTAAATATGTCCCCCCTAGAATTATGCTGACAGCTTACTTTTGACTTTCTGACGCTACTATGCCACCATCTTTGTCATCTGTAGAATATGATTTTATTTTTCTTTTTTTTATATGGGCATTTTCCTTTTAGATCCTATGCTACTTTAATTGTATATGAAGTTGCGCAGTAACAGTATATCATGTTATAACTTTCCCCATAAATATTCAGGAGAACCTAGAATAGTGTAGGCACACCTGGATATTTAAGAGCAATTGATTAAGAACTCTATGATGACACAATGTATATAATGTAAAACATTAAATTTTGTAACATTTGTAGATTTAAACAGTTGTTTTGAGGATATGGAATCAAGTATATAAAATAAAACAAGTATTCCATTGAATGGGGGCTAAGCACAAAGCTGTATTGGAAAACACATTTAAAGTATTTGGCTGTAAGAGATAAGTGTCTATGAGGCTTATCATATTCACCAGACCCTCTACTTGGCCCTTTCAGACCCATCAGGACATGGCATCTAAGTATCTGTGGAGAGAGCACATCAGACCTTTTTAACAATTTCGTAATTGTCAACTATCCCATAATTATCTAACAGGCATGGAGCACTTAGCTAAATCATTTTTAAAACTTAAGAGTGATAATATAAACTTTAGCATTTCCCCCTATTTATTGGCAGACTTTTGAAAACTATAATAGTAATTTAAAATATGTTTCAAGTTTCCTTCAGCACATACATTTTTTTGTTTGCGTAGTTTTATCATATTGGAATGGTGAAGTTGTCTGATTGCTGTTTTTGAATTCTCCATTTGAATGGTACTGGTAGGCACAATTCTGCATTCAACTAGGATATTGTGGATGGGCATATTTAAACTTTTTGCTATGTGAATTTCAAATTTTTAATATATTTTATTAAAAAAAGAATGGATCTGCTATATTTGCGTGATTAGTTCTGGCTTTCTCTGGGAGTGAAGGTGTGGCTAAGACTTTAGTCCTTTTGTTTTTATTTTATATTTATTTTTCAGTTTTATTGAGAAATAACTGACTCACATCCCTGTTTAAATGTAAGGTGTATATCCTGATGGTGTGATTTGCATATATTATAGAATAACGATCCCCATAGTAAGTTCAGCTAACATCCACCTTCTCAACAGATGCCATACAAAGAAAGGAAAGAAGAAAGAAGAAATATCCTCCTTGTGATGAGAACTCTTAGGATTTCTTCTCTTAACAATTTTGCTGCATCTCACAGAGCAGGGGTAGCTGTAGGCATCATGTTGTCCATTACATCCCTAGTACTTCTTTTTTTTTTTTTTTAATATTTTTTATTTATTTCTAGGAGAGAGAGAGAGACAGCGTGAGCAGGGGAGGGTCAGAGAGAGAGGGAGTCACAGACTGAAACAGGCTCCAGGCTCTGAGCTGGCAGTCAGCACAGAGCCCGACGCTGGGCTCGAACCCACGAACCACGAGATCCTGACCTAAGCGAAAGTCGGACGCTTAACCGACTAAGCCACCCAGGCGCCCCACATCCCTAGTACTTCTACATCTTATTATTGGAAGGTTGTATCTTTTGGCCAACTTCCTCCAGTTCCCCTCCCTCTCCCACTCTCCACCTTTTTTTTTTTTTTTTTTTTTTTACATTCCACATATAAATGAAATGATACAGTGTTTTGTGTTTCTCTGCCTGACTTACTTCGCTTAGCATAATGCCCTCAAGGTTCATCTGTTTTGTTGCAAATGGGATGATTTCCTCATTTTTAATGGCTGAATAATATTCGTGTGTGTGTGTGTGTGTGTGTGTGTGTGTGTGTGTGTGTGTTTCCTTATCTATTCATCCATTCATGGACACTGAGGTGGTTTGCATGTCTTGGCTCTGGTAAATAAAGCTCCTGTGACCATGGGGGTGCACATATCTTTCTGAGTTAGTGTTTTCATTATCATTGGATATGTTCCCAGAAGTGGAATTGCTGGATGATATAGTGGTTATACTTTTAATTTTTTTGAGGACCCTTCCTGCTGTTTTCTGTAGTGGCTGCACCATTTTACAATCCCACCAGCAGTCACAAGGTTCTCTTTTCTTCCCATCCATACCACCATTTGTTATCTCTTGTCTTTTTGTTGATGCCATTCTAACAGGCATGAGATGACATCTCACTGTAGTTTAAATTTGCATTTCCCTAATGATTAGTGTTGAGCATCTTTTCGTGTGCCTGTTGGCATCTTGCATATCCTTTTTATTTTTATTTAACATTTTAAAAAATGTTTTATTTATCTTTGAGAGAGAGATCGAGACAGCATAAGCAGGGGAGGGTCAGAGAGAGAGGGAGACACAGAATCCGAAGACAGGCTTCAGGCTCTGAGCTGGCTGTCCGCACAGAGACCAATGTGGGGCTCGACCCCACAAACCGTGAGATCATGACCTGAGCTGAAGTCTGATGCTTAACCGACTGAGCCACCCAGGCACCCCTTGTATATCTCTTTTAGAAAGATGTATAACCGGGTCCTTTGCCCATTTTTAATTGGGTCATTTGGTCTTTCACAATTGATTTGCGAGGTTCTTTATCAGATAAGTGGTTTGCAAATATTTTTCCCACTGCATAGGCTGTCATTTCACTTTGTTGTTGTTGTTGTTGTTGTTGTTTTTTCCTGTGCAGAAGCTTTTTAGTTTGATGTAGTCCCATGTGTTTATTTTTGATTTAGTTCCTTATGCTTTCGGTGTCATATCCGAAAATTCATTACCAAGACTCATGTGAAGGAACTCCATTCCTATGTTTTCTTCTAGAAGTTTTGTGGCTTCAGGTCTTGGTTTTTAGTCATTGATCATTTTGAGTTAATTTCTGTGAGTGGTATAAGATATGGATTTAGCTTTATTCTTTACTATGTGGCTGTCCAGTTTGTCCAGTTTTTCTAGAACCATTTGTTGAAGAGACATATTTTCTCCATTGAGTATTCTTGGCTCCCTTGTCAAATATTAGTTGACTGTATGTGTGTGGGATTATATCTGGGCTCTTTATTCTGTTCCATTTTTTTGTCTGTTTTTATGTCAACACAATGCTATTTTGATGACTATAGTTATATAGTATAACTTGAAATCAGGAAGTGTGATGCCTCCTGCTTTGTTCTTTCTCAGGGTTTTCTTTGGCTCTTCAGGGTCTTCTGTGGTTCTGTATAAACTTTAGGAGTGTTTTATCTACTTCTGTTAAAAATGCCATTGAAATCTTCATAAGGATTGCATGGAATCTATAGATGGCTTTTGGTGGTATTGACATTTTAACAATATTTATTCTTCCAATCCATGGATGTGGGATACCATTCCATTTATTTGTGTCTTCTTAGATTTCCCTTGTCAATATCTTGTAGTTTTCAGTGTAGAAATCTTTCACCTCCTTAGTATTTTATTGTTAAGTTTTTCCTAATTATTTTTTTGTTTTTGATGCTATTGGAAATGGAATCAATTTCTTTTTTGAAAACTTCATCTTTAGCATTAACTCCTCTTTTAAGGAGTTATTTATCCTGTTACCCAAACTCAGACGGATTCTCCTTTAAGTGCTTTTTTCCACCTCTGAACTCTCCACCTCACTCCCCTCCTCTTCTCTGCCTTTTGACTTGGTTTGGTCAACACCAGGCTCCTTATCTCCCCCCTGCAGCCATCTCTGGCGAGCTCTGTTCTAGCTTTCCCTCCTCTCCTTGTCCTGCACATTTACAATGGTACTGTTGGTGCCATTGACCCTTAGGTGCAGATGCTTTACAAGTCAAGTATCTCGTTCATAGATGCTCTTCTGGCTTTGTCCTTGCTCTTTCATCTCAGTCAACAAAAGGGTTGTGGTTGCATTGGGTTCACATCCTGTGTGTCCTGCAGTATTGGAGGACCTCAGATCTCCATCTTGGTCTCTTGGCCTCCTTCCATCCTTGTCATATGCTGAGCCAGGTGTGACTTCCCCTGCTCAAAGCCCTCCAGAATCAATTCTGCAGTAGTTGGGGCTCTTGTCAGCATCACTGACATTCCAGCCTCGCCTAAATCAAATCAGGCAAAGTGGTGCTGCCATTCCACCTTCCATTCAGTACAGAGCTTGGTCATCAGCCCAGGAAGTTTGTTTTCCTCCCCTGAGAGCAAGTAGATTCTTTTCTCCAGTTGATAGATGATCCTTTCAGCCATTTTAAAGCAAAGGCAATTCTGTTCTTCACAAGTTCTTTTTTTTTTTTTTTTTTTTTTTTTTTTTACGTATATGTAGGTTTCTCAGGGTAGTGAGGGTTAGATAAGATAAACTTTGTATCTCTCACATGATAGTCAAGATGTAGGTGATCCAAAGCTGATATATTAACCATTCTCTAGGACGTTGCCTGGGGAAGCCACCATTGCTGCTACTTTGCAGGTGTTGGATTCGTCCCTCTGGTTCAAGATAGCCTCTTCCCATGTTAACGTGAAGCTGAAGGACGGAACTAAACAGAAAGGTCACTTCTTCCTCACCCGTTAAGGACACAACCTGGAAGTTACATGAATCACTTATATTCTTGTCCTGTTAGCTTGAGTTTAGTAATATTATTTACCTACCTAACTGCACGGAAATCTGATAAATTCATCTTTATTTTGGCTTACAATGAGCTCAGCTAAAAATGGGGGAGATTGGTTGTGTTACAGTGATAGAGAAAGAGAGAATGAATATCAGCATACAGATATCAGTCTGTGCCTCCTGTAGATGAAGGTAATTTAATGTGCTTTGCAGACACTGATTTTCTTACCCACAGTCTTCACTTTGCTTCTAGGACTCTATCTAGACTCAGGTTCCATCAGGTTCTTAAAGGTGAGGTATAAAGTGTGATCCATAAGAGTCCAAAAGAACGGAGTTTTCTAATTTATACAGACAGAAATTTGAGGAACATGTGTACGAATGGGTGTTATGGGTGTGGGATCATATAAAGAAGAACCAGAAGGTTGGATCTGGCCAAATTTATTGATACGGAACCACGAAGAAGAAATTCTGGATTCTCTGTTGTTACACTAGAAAGGGCTATGATGGGTTGGCAGGTTGGCTGGAGCATGGACAACAAAGGTGACCTGCCCTAAATGAAGTTGTAATGCCAGACCAGTCTTAGTATTCTCTAGAGGAATAGATCCAAAGGCTTAGAGAGATTGGAATAATAGAGTGAATTTGTCATGTAAGACCAGCTCACCCACCTTGGTCCAGAGGACACAAGTTTCTCCATAACTGAGAAATAAATTTGTGAGGACACACTCAAAATTCTTGAAGAACTCTGTGGTTGCTCTTCTTTGTAGTTCAAAACTTAGTGGAAACTACTACCACTAACTGGGGATCCTTAAATACTATGGGGATATTTGGGTCCCAGGCACCAAGTAGACCACTTAATTGCCAAGCCAAGATGGGTGTGGTTATCGAAAGGACAGTGGAGTCAAAGCAGTAATCAGAGTAGTCCAACTTGAGGAGACCTTGACCTTTGGCTTGCTGTTCATGGTGCTCCTAGAAGTGAAATCCTGACTTGATCTGTAAATGTGGAAGAGTTCTAGGTCAAGTGAACCATAGTCTGACTTGAATCACTAACCCAGAGTCATGGCCCCTCAATCAATTGCCTGGCTTGAGCCAGTTGATAAACTTAGAATCTTGAGTGAAGGGCTTGTGAGGAACAGAATTGTCTTTGCTTAGAAGTGGCTCAAAGGGCCATCTGTCAACTAGAACAAAGAATCTGCTTGCTACCAGGACAAGAATACAAACTTTCTGGGCTGATGGCTAAGCACTGTATTCAAGGTGGAATGGCAATGATGGTTTGCCTGATTTGACTGAGGGGAGGCTGGAATGTACTTGTGCTGAGAAAAGCCCTAAGTACTCGCCACTCAGAATAGCAGACTAGGTCCCCTTGATGAGGGACCCTCAACACTGCCAACTATACTAGCATTTCACTTTCCCCGCCCTGTTTCTTTGGATGCTTAGTATCTTCACTTAAAGTGTAAGTATATGTGGAAAGATAAGATGACTATTTTGTCATCCACATATTAGTATAAGTTAGTTCAAAGAGCTTATTTTCCCTTTTTCACCTATTCGGAATGGAATGGTCATTTTAACTGAATGGGCAGGCATAGTTGTTAGATGTTGAATATAGATCTGGTCTAGATTGTAAGAATC
>NW_027532249.1:2369233-2407587 GCF_008692635.1 Crocuta crocuta
AGAATCCTTTTTTTTTTTTTTTTTTAAGGAGCCATAATACCATGGGTCATTTAGGGGCTTACCAAAACGTATGCCAATATCAAATGCAGCATGTTTTCCCTAGGGCTAGCTCTACGCAAAGGAGATAGAACACAAAAATCCTTCCTCTCCTCCTTCTTTTGTTTGTATTATATGGTTTCAGACATCCAAGGGGAACCTGTTGTGATTAAGTACAGCTCTAAAGTCTAGTTGTTTAGGTACAGATCTTGGCCTGTCATACTAGCTGTGTGACCTTACAAATTGTTTAACCTCTCTGTTCTTTAATTATTTCATTTATAAGATGAGTTGATATTAATAGTACTTGGCTCAGAGGATTGTTGCAAGGCTTAGATGACAGTGCTTCTAAAGTCCTTGGTGCAGTGCCTGCCACATAGTAAATATTCAGTAAAATTTAGATGTGATGATTAGTTCCAGGCTCAGAAATTAGGCATTGCTATTAGTCATAGGCTAATTTGAGGACCTGCTCATCAGGAACAACATAATTTCAGTGGGCAGAGGACTTGGAGTTCCAGTCAACTTCCAAGGAAGCTTTGGAATGAGACCTTTGTAAATCGAAAACTGTCTTGGGTGCCTGGGTGGCTCAGTCGGTTAAGCGTCTGACTGAAGCTCACGTCATGATCTTGTTGTTTGTGGGTTCGAGCCCCATGTTGGGCTCACAGCTAGCTCAGAGCCTGGAGCCTGCTTCAGATTCTGCGTTTTCCTCTCTTTCTGCCCCTCCTCTGCTCACGTTCTGTCTCTCCGTTTCTCAAAAATAAGTAAACATAAAAAAAAAAAAAAGAAAACCATCTGGACCCCCTTGTGTCCCCATCATATATGCTGGAAGCCTCTGCACCATTGCTTATTGTTACCTTTGGAACAATGCGACATCCATGTCAACTTCTTCCCTTCTTTAATTCTCCTTCCCAGGCAGAATGAATTGTTCCCTCGGTGTTCACCTGGTACTTGGTTCATATTATCACAGAGTTTTGTACTTCGTTATGTGATTGCTCTCTTCCCTCCCATGGGTTTGCAAGTTCAGAGACCCCACTTAATCCTTCTAGATACCCTCAGCACTCATTTACTGCCTGACACATAGTAGATATTAAAAAATATATATCTTTTTTTGAATTATAGTTTCCTTTGGGTGCAGAACTGTGTCCAGTCATTACACTTCAGCTGTCTAGCAAGGGCTATAACATCCAGCGAATACTGAAGAAATATTTGCCAATTGAATAATTAAGGAATTCATGGGCTTTAAACATTTTCTCTTGGAAGTCTCAGAAGTTGGAAAATTCAGTCAGGTCTGGCATCTTATAGCTATTGGTTTTTATGCATTTGAATAGAATATTCCTAACGGTTTAATTTACATGCGCCACGAAGTTCCAACTGTGAATTTTATCAACATGTGGATGAATAAATTTTACTTGCTTCCCAGTGAAGAGGGAAGGAAAAACACATTTGATGGTGGTAAAGCTTGACCGGAGCGTCATCCTTGAAGTGCATATTATTTTTTAAAATGTTTTCAGCTCTCTTGGAACCACACAAATCGATCTGTTTTCTGTTGTGGCCAAATCCACTAGGTCAGCAGTTCTGGCCACAGGTGCAGGAAGGAGGAAGAGTTTAGAACCTTAACAAGCTGGTAATTTGGAAGCAGAGCTCCATGGGCATGAATTATAGATCTGTGCAGCTTTGAGCGGTTCTTGCTTCTGCCACTTCTTTGCTCCCTCTGTGTTCCACAGACTGTACTTGTCTGCAGCAGTCTGCTTCGGCACCCCCTCATGAACGTGTGCCCCTGCTGTAGAATCTAGGCTGCGAGAATTCTAGAAAGGGCCCTGGGATGAAACTCTAACGAAAAGTCCCAACCCTATTAAGAATGAGCTTCACGACTTTGCCACGTCACAGAAACTCTCTATTCCTCAATTACATTTTCTAGAATATGAGGTGTTCAAGATTGAGAAATATTTTCATAGATTCTCATAGTAATACTTCTGCGCATAATTCTTCTGAATATTAGAAGATAAGACTGTGAAGCATTGCTTTTTAAGCAGCCCACCAGAACTTTTACATCTAACTTGTTCGCGGCTCTTAATAACCATAGAATGTAAATCGTTTCACACTTGACCTCAAAGAACTGTTAGGAAGGAAAGGAAAATAATTTTGTATCACTTTAGGTACTTGAGGGTTTTTCCCAACAGATGGTATGAAGGAGAGCTTAGGTTTTGTAATCAGAACATTTCAGTGACTCTCCCTCACTTGCTCTTGACCCAGAATCACACACACATCATCACCGGTGATGGTAACAACAGGAACAAGATGTGTGGTCAGATCTGGTGGAGAATTGGCTGTGGGTAGCTTTGCGGAACAAATGAATTTTACCACCCATCATTTACGGTCAGACATGCCTATAAGGAAAACCAAAGCACACAGTTATTAATTGAAGCTAAACGAAAGTGTAGAGACATAGAATTATATAAACAAAATTTGGACTTTTTGAGCAAAATAGTGAATTTCTTACAAAATGTAGCACCTCAGTGACATTGTAGACCTTAGGAGATTTTAGCTGGAGAGTTCGATTATCCAGCAAAGGACACGGCGGGGGTGAGGGGACCCAAAAGTACAAGTGTGTGTAGGTAAGAGTCCAAGCCTGGGCTGGGGGCTGGGGTTGGTGCTGACCCCCATTCTGGGGCTGCTCTCTCTTGGCTTCAGGGATATAGCTGTGGGGGTGTGAGCTTTCTACAGTTTAAAGCCTCTACCCACTCCTCCTCTTTCAGTCTTTTTTAAACTTAAGGGTTTTTTAAAATTCTTTTTTAATGTTTGTTTTTATTTATTTCTGAAAGAAAGACAGCGTGAGCAGGGGAGGGTCAGAGAGAGAGGGAGATACAGAATCTGAAACAGGCTCCAGGCTCTGAGCTGGCAGTCAGCACAGAGCCTGACGCGGGGCTCGAACCCGTGAACCGTGAGATCATGACCTGAGCCAAAGTCAGATGCTTAACTGACTGAGCCACCCAGGCGCCCCCTAAACTTAAGGTTTTAAAAGCCTTTTACATTTGCTCAACCAGACAATCCTGACTCTTGTTGGCCTGGGAGCCTGAAGTCACTGCAGATGATAAGCACTGAGACAGTCCCGCCTGGAGCCAGGGTTGACACCCCTGATGGGTGACACCACCTCTGGTGGGTCATCGTCAGGCAGGAGAGGGGGTGAAAGGTCAGGATACAAAGCCATGGGAAGAGGGATAGTCCTAAAATGGGGTTTGTTTCTGGGGAGCCAGTATTTTACAGAAACCTGCAGCTCCCTAGAATTTCTCATTAAGAACCACAAACCTCTAGCAATAACTGCCAAAGCTTCATCATTCTTGCTGTCGCATTGCCTTACGGTCATGCTGTGTTCTGACCCAACGGTGGCATGGTCGCACAATCCCTACCTCATCTTACACTTTGGGCTGTTTTCAAACATTAAAACCATCCCTGGCACGCAACAATTTCCCACCCTAGAGGCTAATTAAAAGGGATGTGGCACAGGCCCCAAAGACATTTAAAAAAAGTTTTTTTAATGTTTATTTTAGAGACAGAGAGAAGAGCTTAAGTGGGGGAGGGGCAGGGAGAGAGGGAGACAGAATCTGAAGCAGGCTCCAGGCTCTGAGCTGTCAGCACACAGCCTGATGCGGGGCTCGAACCCATGGACCGCGAGATCGTGACCTAAGCCAAAGTCGGCCGCCCAACCAACTGAGCCACCCAGGTGCCCCCAAAGGCATTTGTTGAATTGGATATCAAAATATTTTGAGCAGTCATCTCTAGAGTCAGTGTTACCATCCAAATGTTGGTAATCAGAGACTGATCCGTCAGCTGTTCCAACACTCAGATTTGCATATTAGGTCTAGTCCCTACATTTCCATTTTATTATCATTAATTTTTAAATGTCCTTATTTTTGAAAGAGACAGAGACAGAACGTGAGCAGGGGAGGGGCAGAGAGAGAGAGAGAGAGAGAGGGAGACACAGAATCCGAAGCAGGCTCCAGGCTCTGAGCCGTCAGCACACAGCCCATTGTGGAGCTCAAAAGCAGGAACCGTGAGATCATGACCTGAGCTGAAGTCTGAGGCTTAACTGCCTGAGCCACCCAGGTGCTCCTCTACATTTACATTTTAAATGTCCTGCTGGTCTACCACAGAGGGAGCAGGGTGCTAGTCAAACAAACTCTTGTTAGAGCATCATATTTCATAAATTTGA
Organism: Crocuta crocuta; assembly: GCF_008692635.1. Classification (NCBI taxonomy): domain Eukaryota; kingdom Metazoa; phylum Chordata; class Mammalia; order Carnivora; family Hyaenidae; genus Crocuta; species Crocuta crocuta. Next base: position 2,373,477 of record NW_027532249.1, read on the forward strand.
ATATGCATATAATGCAATTTTCTTAAAAAACATATTTGAAATCGTGATTTGAATAGTCCTTGATGACTTTTTTCTTTCATTATTTTTTTATTAATCGTCTGATTTCCACTGATTTTTTTTTTTGCCCTTCTCCCGTTATACATTTCCCAGAATGCACTCAAATAATACAGTAATCCAAGACAGTTTCCTAATGTGCCCAGTCTTTCTTATCTTAAAATAGCATTGGCTTTTGTTTACTCCAATGTCAAAGAAAACTCATGGAGAGTTCTTTTTTGCTGATTCACCTCTCTCTATCACTTTTGACTTTGTTGCTTTCTAGGTTTCTTTTTTGGCAATTGCTCAAGAGTAGCTTGACAATTTTTTACAGTCTTATTTTTAAGTTCTCAAAATATTACCTTTTAGATCTTCCCACCAGTCTATTCCTGACTCAATTAATGGCACTTGATTTCAATTCTCAATGAGAGCACAAGGAAAGATTAAAAAAATTTTTTTTAATGTTTTATTTATTTCTGAGAGAGAGAGCATGAGCAGGGGAGGGTCAGAGAGAGAGGAGATACAGAATCTGAAACAGGCTCCAGGCTCTGAGCTGGCTGTCAGCACAGAGCCCAACGTGGGGCTCAGACCCACGAACCGTGAGATCATGACCTGAGCTGAAGTCAGACACTTAACCGACTGAGCCACCCAGGCGCCCCAGGAGAGATTTTTTTTAAGTCACCCATTTTCTTTTTTCTCCTCAAAAATTAAACAACACGGAGGGACAAATATAAGAGAGGCTTACACGTGATCCGTGGTGTTGGTAGCTCAGTGCTGACCCCAGGCTGTAGTCCTTTCTAGATGGGTGTGTGACCCCTACCGCGTGGAGCAGGAGGGGGCTGGACTCCTAGGGCTCCTGTTTCTTCACTGGCAGTAAGCTATTAGGTGTTCATTAAAGGCCTTTGTCATGGATGCACTCATTCTTGTGTGTGTATTTCTGGCAAAACTAATTCAATTGCAGTTGCTTCGTGAATATGCCCATCACTGAGCACCCCAGCTCTTGTCTTCTTGATATTGTTCCTCCGTGAGTTCAGAACAAACATGTTTTCTTTTGTCTTCAACACTTTTCTCTAGGGTGTCCTACATATCCGTGGCTACAATCAATGCAAAGTATGGTCATCTCTCAGCAAGCAGAGTTTTAAAGTTTATAGACTCTCAGAAGCACAGGGTTTCCACTTAGAGCTACTCCTAGGCAAAAATGGAACATGCGTGAACAAGCTCCACGCCTTCCCTCTGAGCTTTCCTGCCTTCAGTGGTAACTGCTTCCTCACCTTCTGTTCCCTCTCCGTTCCTGCATGGGCTTCCAGGACTTTTCCAGCAAGGTGACAGGTGAGGGAAGAACATGGGCTCTGGGGTTAATCAGATAAGGTTTCAAACATTTGCCTAACTCCTCTGAGCCTCAGTTTCCCAACCTGAAGAATCGCAGAAATCCCGTGTATTTCAAAAAGAATAGCAAGAAATATATGAAAGGATGTAAGTCAGGTGCCTAGCACAGTGCTGACAGATGAAGGGCTAACCAAATTTTCTGGTTAATTTTTCTCTTACTTTCTCTTCCTCATGTCTGGGGTCTCTGTCCTCTGAACACTGTACCCTGAATGTGGTCGTGACTCCTCTGGTTCAGAGCCTTGTGGATTGGTAAGGAGGCATCAAGAGAATGTGGTGGCCTCCCAGGGGCACCTGGTGTCAACTAGATAAAACGCTGTTGCCAAAAAGCAGGCAATTCTGAGGATAGGAATTCAGTGACTAATGAGGGTAAATGAAGGCCATTTCTGTTTCCAACCATGGTGGTAAAGTGAGTTTTCTGTGGAGCTCATGATGACTTAAATTCAGTTATAATTCTTTATACTGGTCACTTAGTCAAGTATGCAAAGAGTAGGAACTAAGGTGGGTCCATCTTAAATGATGGTAGATATGGATGAAGGTTATCCAACGGTAATATGTCTCAGATTTGCTGTGTTAGGACAGTGGTGATACAATATATAGTAAATAAAACTTATTTTCAACTCACAAAATATCAGGGCCGTATAATGCTTGAGTTGTATTTCTTGATTTTTTTAATTGTTATTTCAGACACTGAACTTCACAGCCATGAAACGTCTTATGTTTTAAGTTGCGGATAGCTTATTTTCCCTAGTGGTCATTCTCCTGATATTCAAATTTAGTGAACATATTTCCGTTTGGGATTTAAGTGCTAACAGGTAATTTTATAAAAATCTGTGAGTGGAGATAAATAATTTGCTTTGCTTTTACAGTCTGATTCCAGTTGAGTACGTTGGGTGTCAAATTAATTTTCCAAGAGTATTTTAAAAAAATTTTTTAAGTTTATTTCCTTTGAGAGACAGAAAGAGAGTGAGTGAGGGAAGGGCACAGAGGAAGAGAGAGAATCAATCCCAGCATGCTCTGTGCTATCAGCCCGATGGGGGGCTCTGTCTCACAAACTGTGAGAACATGACCTGAGTAGAATGCTTAACCAACTGAGCCACACAGACACCCCGTTAGAGTATTTTTTCAAGGATTCCTTTGAGGATGGCGCATTTAGTTGGGTAGGTTTAATAATTATAGTTTTCTAAATTAAACATTTGTTAACAATTATTTAAAAATGAGTGATTTTATCATAGTTGTTAGGTGAGCTGAATATTGAGAATTCTATAATGGTATCAAAGACTGTCTATCATGTTTTGCACAGTTAAAAAAAAAAAGAAAAACTTCAAAGACAATATAAATGTGATTCTCTGTGCTCAGCTGTAATATAGAAATTAATAATTTTTGTAATAAGTAAAAGACATTAAGCAAGATAAATAAATATTTTTCAGTGTCAAATTAATTACTTAATCTTATATAATCTTATGTTCTGACGATATTTTAAATACCATCAGGGTGTCAAGAATTTTAATAACATCAGGACTTCTGCTAAAAAGACGTTTTCATTATGGGTCACATGGATTTCTAGTATGTGAGGGCAGTCCGCTGTGCTGTTGTAGCTCAGCTCCTGATGCAGTCAGACTGAGTTATGTGACATTTCAATACAATTGGCCCAAAGTTTAAAGCTACATTTGCATTTCCACCAGGTATCTTAGGCAGCCTTATGGGGAATTCCAGGGTGGAGCTTGTCGGCACACTACAAATGTAGGATTCTGTTAACTTTAGGAAGAGATGCTAAGTGGTCATAAGCCTCCTCACAGATCTCCTATGATGTATGAAAATCAATGGAAACACACCTTTCAGAATGGATAATGTCAACAACACAAGAAACAACAGGTAGGAAGGCAAACTCATCTAGCCACTGTGGACAGCAGTATGTAGGCTCCTTGAAAAGTTAAAAATAGAACTACCTTATGATCCAGCAATCATACTGGTAGGTAGGTATTTACTCAAAGAATATAAGAATACTAATTGAAAAGGATACATGCACTCCTATGTTTATAACAGTTTTATTGACAACAGCCAAGATATGGAAGCAGCCCAAGTGCCCATCTACTGATGACTCGATAAAGAAGATGTTACACACACACACACACAGAGGAGGGGGGGATATTACTCAGCCATAAACAGAATGAAATCTTACCATTTGCAATGACATGGATGGAACTAGAAAGTTTTATGCTAAGCGAAATAAATCAGAGAAGGACAAATAACATGATTTCACTCATATGTGGAATTTAAGAAACAAAACAAACAGGGCACCTGGGTGACTCAGTCAGTTAAGCGTCTGACTTCAGTTCAGGTCATGATCTCATGGTTCGTGGGTTCAAGCCCCATGTTGGGCTCTGTGCTGACAGCTCAGATTCTGTGTCTTCCTCTCTCTCTGACCCTCCCCTGCTCACGTTCTCTCTCTCTCTCTTTCTCTCAGAAATGTATAAACATTAAAAAAAAAAGAAAAAAAAAAGCAAAGGGAAAAAATAGAGGCAAACCAAGAAACAGATTCTTAATTATAGAGAACAAACTGATTGTTACTAGAGGGGAGGGGAGATTAAGGCATGCACTTGTCTGATAAGCACTGGGTGATGTATGAAAGTGTTGAATCACTATAATGTACACCTGAAACTAATATAACATTGTATGTTGACTAACTTGAATTAAAATAAAAACTTAAATTAATGGACTCACTAACTGCAGAGTTGTTCTGAATTTGTATATCTACCAGATGTTAGCCAATTTCTCTATGTAAGAAAGTAATGAGCAAATAAATGAAGTTGAGCTTTGAAGATTTTATCAATGTGGAAAACAACAGTTAACTCAGAATGAATGCCTTAATTATTGCAATTAATTGGCACAACTGGGGAATTCAAGTATCTTTGCAAAAATCTTACACATTTTCATTAATTCACAGGCGTTAATCTGAGTGGTTCCAGAGTGGGTCACATCGAGGCAGGCCTTGATTCTGCTTAAAAAATAAAGTGATTCATTTGTGTTTCTCACATTCTATGTCACTACTTTTCTACTTTTTTCCACCGACCGTCAGTTTCATCCTATGCCATAAGAAGTCACTACACAGTAAAATAGCCACCATTTTAGTGACAGCTGAGCATCTGGTATGGAGCTAGCCAGCCTTGGTCTGATCCCATCTCTGCCACATGGGATTTATGTGACATAGGGTAAGCTACTGCACTCTCTGCACCTCAGCTTTCCCATGTATAAAATGGGGAGAATTATAGGACCTTTCTCACAGTGTTGTTCAGAGGATTAAATTTAGAAGTTCCAGGCATGGTTTCAGCCCCACTCTGTAAAGTATCTCGAATTTATTCTCTGCCTTTGCTGTGGAAAACTTGAAGTACCTGAAATATGAAAAAAAAATTGAAATAGTCGATTGATTTAGTCAATCTTTTAAGAAAAGGGCTAATGTGACTGTTTTGTGCGTGTGACCCTGTGGGATGCAAAAGAAACGAACGAGCTGAAGGAGAAATCGGCGGGTCCTAGGTCCCAGGTATTTTGCACACATCACTCCTTATCCATTCTTAGTACTCTGCAAAGCAGGCCTTAAATCTTGTTTCATAGGTGAAAACACTGTGTTTTAGACAGTCCCAGTGATTTTCCCCAAAGTCACAGAGCTACACTTTATATTAAAGTAAAACAAAGGTTCTGAAGACTCCAGGTCTGTTGTGCTCCCTAACTGTTACTGAAGACACAGACCAAGGTTTAGCTGCAAGGGGAGGGGCCCGTGGCAATGTGCTTCCCTGGGATTCGTAGACCAGCTGGACTCGTGACATCGTCCTGTCACATGCTCGCTCTGTGATCCTGGCCAACTCTGGTCTCGAACTCAGCTGATAGAAGAATATGGAGTCCGGCTGTCTATCCCAACACTAATGGCCTGTGACTCAGTTGTTCACAGAGAGAGTGGGAGTTAAGCTACCCCAGCCATTTCAGAGTGACTTTGTGCCTCAGAGCGAATGATGCTCAGTAAACCGTCTACTGCTCTTGCTCCCCTATGGGACCTTTTGAATTTTATGATGTCATTCCTGTCGGGAAATATTTTCATTTTACATAAATGTTCAATATCTTAATCCAGCATTTTATGATAGTGAGATACTAAGAAAGAGTTTCATAATTAGATATTTTTGAGAAACGCAAGGCTAAATGAATGTAAATGTTCTTTATGGCAACACCATTCAGAGCATAGTATCTAATGCCAAGTGTGAATTTCTAAGAATTTGGCATAACATGCAGAGTTGCCTGGACCTATTTGACCATGGAACCCCTTCATGTTTCCCTTGGTCCTGGTGTCCTGGGGAGCACATGTTGGAAAAGGCTATAGGAACTTTGGACTAACTGGTAGATCAATGAAGGGGCTTGTATGGGGAAAAGGGGGACTCTCAGAAAACATACAATCTCCTTTTAATAAATAAGCAAGCTATAAACATTCCAGGCTCCGCAGCACCAGAGTGAAAAGGCAACAAGGAATTAAAAAATAAGCCCAGCCACTTCCCGTAGCATCCCGTGTCCAGACTGAACACTGCAGTGGCCTCCTGACGGTCTTTTCTGCATCGTCTACCTGTGTACAGTTCCTTTTCCACATGCTGGCCACGATGATCTTTTACATTTCAGTCAGATCGTCACATGTCATCCTCTGCTCTAAGACCTCCAGCACTCATTGCATTTGAAGACAAACAGTAAATCCCCAACTTGGCCTATAAAGCCCGTGGTTCCTGTACCCTCTGACCACATGGGAATTGCCTGTAAAACTCAGATACAGCTTTAAGGTCATTGCCCTTGCTTTTTGCTCTAAGGAGTAGCTCCCTCTAGGCCTCAGCATGAATGTCACCTCTTAGGGACATCTTTCCACAGCACCTAAGACCCCAGCCATCATGCATTGCCATGCCATGCCACACAGCTCTAATGGTCTTCACAGTGCTTATTACTCTCCGATTCCTTTCATATTAGTGAGTTTCTGTATGGTTACAGGCATACGTTTTTTTTTTTTTATCATGCTTCCCTTCATTATGCTTCACAGAACCTGTGTTTTTTTGTTTTTGTTTTTGTTTTTTGCAGATTTAAAGTCTGTGGCAACCCTGCTTTGGGCAAATCTGTCAGCACCATTTTTCCCACAGCATTTGCTCACTTTGTGTCTCTGTGTCACATTTTGGTAATTCTCACAATATTTCAAACTTTTTCACTGGTATGACATTTGTTCTGATGATCTGTGATCATGATCTTTGCTGTTACCACTGTAATTGTCTAGGGGACGCCACGAACCATATCCATACAAGACCGCGAACTTAGTGGATGCTGGGTATGTTCTGACTGCTCCACTGACTGACTGTTCCCTCATCCCTCTCTTCTCCTCGGGCCCCCTATTGCCTGAGATACAACAATATTGATATTGGACTAGTTAATACCCATTCAGGGGCCACTATGTGTTCAAATGAAAGGAAGAGTCACATGTCTCTTAGTTTAATCAAAAGCTAGAAATAATGAAGCTTAGTGAGGAAGGCATGTCAGAAGTTGAGATGCGCCCAAAGCTAGACCACTTATGTCAAACACTTAGCCAAGTTGTGAGGGCAAAGGAAAAGTTCTTAAAGAAGCTAAAAGCGCTACTCCAGTGAACACACTGAAGATAAGAAAGCAAAACCACCTTATTGCTAATATAGATAAAGTTATAGCGGTCTGGATAGAAGATCAAATGCCATAGCATTCCTTCAACCAAAGCCTAATCCAGAATCAGGCCCTCACTCTCTTCACATCCATGAAGGTTGAGAGAGGCGAGGAAGCTGCAGAAGACAAGTTTGAAGCTGCCAGAGGGTGGTTTTGAGGTTTGAGGAAAGGAATCGTATAACATAAAAGTGCAAGATGAAGAAGCAAGTGCTGATATGGAAGCTGCAGCAAGTTATCTAGAAGGTCTAAGATGGTTCAAAAGAGTGGCTACACCCTTTAATATAGACAAAACAGACTTATGTTGGAAGAAGATACCATCTAAGACTTTCAGAGCTAGACAGAAGCTTCAAAGCTTCAAACAACAGGTTGACTATCTTGTCAAGAGCTAATGCAGTTGGTGACTTTAAATGGAAGCCATTTTGCTTATTTACCATTCTGAAGATTCTAGGGCCCTGAAGAATGATGCTAAATCTACTCTGCCTGTGCTGTGTAAGTGGAACAACAAAGCCTGGATGACAGACAGGATATCCATTTACAACATGGTTTTCTGAATAGTTTAAGCCCTCTGTTGAGACCCACTGCTTAGAAAAAAAAGCAATATTACCTGGTCATCCAAGAACTTGGATGGAGATGTACGAGATAATGTTGTTTTCATGCCTGCTAACACATCAATTCTGAAACCCATGGGTCATGGGGTAATTTTGACTTTCAGGCTTTATTATTTAGGAAATACATTTTGTAAGGCTGTGGCTGCTGTACATAGTGAGTCATCTGATAGATCTGGGCAAAGTCAACTGAAAACTTTCTGGAAAGGATTCACCATTCCAAATGCCATTAAGAACATGGGAACATGGGAAGAAGTCAAACTGTCAATATTAACAAGAGTTTGGAAGAGGTTGATTCGAGCCCTCGTGGATGACTTTAAGGTGTTAAGGATTTCAGTGGAGGAAGTCACTGCAGAGTGGGTGGAAACAGCAAGAGAACTAGAATTAGAAGTGGACCCTGAAGATGGGACTGAATTGCTGCAATCCCATGATCGAACTTGAATGGATGAGGTATTGCTTCTTATGGATGAGCAAAGAAAGTGGTTCCTTGAGATGGAATCTTCTCCTGGTGAAGATGCTGTGAAGGTTGTTGAAATGACAGCAAAGGGTTTAGAATATTTCATAAGCTTAGTTGATAAAGCAGCAGCAGAGTTTGAGAGGATTGACTGCAATGCTGAAAGATGTTCTACTCTGAGTAAAATGCTATCAAACAGCATCTCATGCTGCAGAGAAATTGTTTGTGAAGGGGAGAATCCATTGACGTAGCCAGGGACATGTCAGCAGCCATTGACTTTGAGACAAGACCTTACACCCTCAAAAAGATTATGACTGAAGGCTCATATGATGGCTAGCATTTTTTTGAGCAATAAAGTATTTTTAAATTAATGTGTGTATATTGTTCTTTAAGACAATGCTATTGCATACTCATGAGACTACAATATAGTATAAACGTAACTTTTATATGGACTGGGAAAACAGGAATTCTTTTGACTTGATTTATTGCAGAGGCCTAGAATTGAACCTGCAGTATCTCCAAGACATGCTTGTATATGTTTCCCACCACCTCAGATGTTTCTCCCAATGCTCTGATTTTAGCATCTTGAATAGGGCCTTGCCTACAGTAAGCATACAGTTTAGTATGTTTATACAATAGTGTTTATACAACAACGTAATGGTGTCATCCTGATCGATCGTTTGTTCGTTCGTTCATTCATTCATTCATTCATTCATTCATTCATGTCTCAGTTTCCTCATCTATAAAATGGAGATAATGATAGTATTTATCTCATAGGGTAACTGGGAAATTAAAAAAATAATGTATTCAAAGTGTTGTTAACATAGTATCTGACATAGTAAGAATTAAAATTTTTTTTAATGTTTATTTATTCTTGAGTGAGAGAGAGACAGAGCACAAGCAGCGGAGGGTCAGAGAGAGAGAGGGAGACACAGAATTTAAAGCAGGCTCCAGGCTCTGAGCTGTCAGTATAGAGCCTGACATGGGGCTCGAACCCACAAGCTGCAGGATCGTTACCTGAGCTGAAGTCAGAAGCCCAACCAACTGAACCACCTGGGTGCCACTATAGTAAGCATTTAATAAGTACAATTTTGATGATGTTGGTATTTCATTGATCCATTCAATAGTCATTTATTGGCCAACCAATATGACTAGATTCTGTGAATACAAAAAAATGTATAAGGCCTGGTGCTTGCTCTGAAGATTTTCCTTAAACTTTAGGGAGTCCAGATTTGCTGCAGTACTCAGAAATTGTGTGGAAAAATGCTAATTGTGTCCATTCGATTATGCCACTAAATGTTTTGAATGATGGTAGGAGGTGAACAAGAAACTGAACCAAAGCTAAGAAAAGGAGTTCCTGGAGTATGAATGATAACTCTTTAATAGATCTAGGGGACGCGAATATGAAAGAGTCACTTGCCAGCTGGGAACTTAGTGTCCAGTGCAGCACAGGGAGGTGAGTCCTAGAACAGGTTAAAGGCCAAGGAGAACAAGAATGGAGGGAAAGTAATGCCCGGCTGATAATGGAGCACCCTCACCACCAAGACTTGCTTTCAGAAAATGATGTAATAGACAAAACTGTGACCGAAAAGAATGTGTTGACACTTCTGGGAATATTATAGCAGGGGACAAAGACTTTAAACCAAAGAGTCTACTGTCAAGCGTGGAGTTTTACACTTGGGTTACCTTGCCTTAGGCCTTTGGTGGGCCTAGACCGAGAGAGGAGTTGGTGGGGTCTCCCATCTGCCCCCAATATTGGCAGGGCTCGGCTACATAGCTGTTCTTCCCCTAAGGCAGACCCAGGGGTAAGTCTGGAAGGAAAGCCGACATATTTGGGGAAGTAACTAGAGTTTACATTCTTTGATTTGGGGTGAGGGCAGCACTCCATGCATAAAACCATAATCACTTCCTGCTTGTCCAGCTTCTGGTAGGCTGTACCTTTCCTCTGAAGTTGTATGCCAGAATCGCACCGGAAGTCCATGCAGTAGGAGATGTGAATTACTCCCATCTGTAGTTACCCTGGAGGAACTGATCTCCCCCTTATCTTGGACGCGCTTAGCTGCTTCCTGCATTCAAACTGCTGAAAAGCCAATGCTGGCACAGACACCTAAACACTTCAGAAAATTGGCGCTGCTCAAAAAGAGGATCCAAAGTTACTGTCAGTCTTGGGCTAGTCTCGTTTTTTGGCATAGAGCTGCTCAGTCCTGGCTTTGAAGTTTCTTTCCTTCTTTCCTTGTTATCACAACAGGGCTTCATAAAAAGCAGGCTCTTCCCCGAAGGGTAATCCTTTGTTTGGAATGGAGTGTGTCTCGCTTTCCTCAGATATGTGGAGGAAACAATGCAACGGTTTAATGAAGTGTGCTGGTCATTTAGCACTCAACAGGAGTTCTGTCAGTAAACAGAATGATCTAGTTGTATATGTGATTGGAATGACTTATCTCCTCCCTCAAGTATCTTGAGATAAGGGCCAACGTTAGATTTTAATGGCATCTTCATCGTTGCAGGCGCTCTAACAGCACTAGTGAGGAAACATCAGTGTCTTGTATCTAACACGTTGCAGTTCACATTCATTTTGCCCTATAAGCTCAAGAGGGAAAGGGACTGTGGTTTTCTTTTAGTGCCAGTCTTCATCCCCTCCCCTGCTCTGGAGCTGGGGGGGCTGGCAGGTAGAGGACCCTCTGTGCATTCGTGTGTATCCATGCTTGGGTTCCTGTGTCTATGGAGGCCTCTTTCTCTCATGTCCTATTGTGCTAGGTGAAACAGGTATTACATTCTAGGAAACGCAAGGAGGAAATTTATTTTATATGAGAAAATGAAAACTTGGAAATATTAATGTTTTCTGTGGTCCAGTATCAAGAAGGTGCTGGACCTGGACCCGGGCTTCTAATACTCTTTTTGAAGTTTTGGTCTAGTCTACAAAAAAGTGACTCCCAGCTATGATCAATCAATCAATCAATCAATCAATCAATACAATAAAAATCTCAATAAGTACTGACTCTCATGAATGTCCCTAATCTGTATCTTTCCATCAGTTTTCTCCATTTCTGCTGGAGTGATCTTTATAAGTTGAAAATTTGACCAGGGAAAATCCAATGCATAAATGCAGCTTTAGCTTTTAGAATAGAGTGTGTCACTTACTCTGAGGAATGAATAAAGGAGCTCGGGTTCCCTGCTTGGATTATCCCGACTCTGCCAACAGGGAGGGACTCTCTGTGAGGGTCTCGTGCTGACCGGAGTCAGGCTTCTGCTGGCACATCCACAGGAGTCCTGGCTAGTGCTTAGAGGGGCAGGTAGGATGAGGTCATGGTCATGGTGCTTCCTCTTGTCTAACTGTCCTCACTTGACACTCTTGGCTTTAGCTGCTAAGATGTAAGGGTTTCAGCATTCTGCATGTTTCTTCAGTGGACATCTGTCACTAATGCATGTCCTGCAGATATTCAACTAGCATTTTGGATTGTTTTCTGTCTTGCACCGTGCTGGTATATTTCTATGGACTGACACAATACATGGTTACTTGAGTAACTGCAATACTGAGGGAGACTAGGAATTCAGTTCATGAATTCATTGTCTTCATCTATTTTGGGGGGTTACATTAGCCATTGGGATCCTGGAGGAATACAAAGTGGTCAAAAGATATCATCTCATGTTGAGTAACTTTCACCTTGTCAACTGCAATTTGACCGAAATGTCCTTTATTAAACTGTTGTTCATTCATTTATCCTAAGAGTATGTGGTGAAAATATGCCCTGTGTGTCAGGCACAGTGCTGCCTATACTTATCCGTGCTCTACTTAGTTTATCTTTATAGCAAAGGAAACTGTGGGATCTCTGCCTGGTGGAGAGATTAACTTAATCAATCCCTCTTGTTCTTGAAAATGAAAGGGTTCCTTCCTAAGTAGTTGGTGGTCAAGCTTTATACTAACAGAATGGTCTGGTTTTAGTGAAATTTTACTTGTCTAGAAATTAAAAAGCTATGGTTGATTTTTCTCTCCTAGACTTAGCAAGTCTCTGTTTCATTGGAAAGTGTTTATAATTGAAGTGTGCACTTTACCTGCTCTGTTTTAAGTTAGTTCATTATTGGATGGGGGGGTGGGGAGTATTGTGTCTCAGTGAGAGACTAATCCGTTTGCCCATGTTAAAAAAAACCCCACAAATTTTATATATATTGATCAATTTTAATTCTCAAGGAATTAAATGGCAAAGACTTACCTTGTTTGCTTTAAAACTCCAGTATGTAAGGATTTTATAAAATTATATGATCAGTGTATTAGAATGACGCTTCTGGCTGCTCTTGGATGAGTAAAATCTTATCCAAGTATCTTGTACACACAGCTTGATACATTCAAGGACGAGACTCTGAGACTTTCCCTCCCTACTGTTACTAATGAATTTACCTCATGTTTTATTGATAAAACAATCCACTTGTGAATCTTTATTTTGAAAAATTTATTTCAGAACTTCAGTTTGTTTCCTATGAGGTATTGCTGCTAATTCTCAGGAGATTAGATATAAAATAAAAGTAAACTGACCAACCATATGAGGTGGAATCAATATGTGAATGTGTATTCTTGGGCTGGAATTGTAAGGAAGGAAAATGATCATTTTAGTGTTTTATATAAAATTTGTGAAATAAAATTCTCAGTGATGGTGTTCATTGCCATTTGGATCTTCTGTGAGGGGTTACAAAGCAATTCTTGACTAACTGTTTAAATCATGACTTTTGGAAGGTGAATCCTGGTAATGTCTATCAGAGGCACTGGAAAAGATGAAAAGTGCCAGATGAGATTGAATCAGAACTTGCCATTTAATCCCTGATTTTGTCATGAAGTTTGTACGTTCAATTCACAGCATCATTGAAATGGGTCATGGAGAGTTCAGAAAGGGGGACTTATCTGCCGTCCTACAATGAAGGGTTGAATATACCTATATTTTGGTCCTGGGAATGTGTACAAATATGTCCTCTCATTGCTGGATCTAATGTTGTAATAGGGATAGTTTTCACTGCTTATGTAGTCTTTACCGCATTTGGTGTCAGAGCAGACTTTGACCTTGTAGACTATAATATCTTTTGAAATTTGAAGGAAAGACTGGTCAAGAAATATTTGAGAATGTTGGAGAGCATGAGCCATTATGGAGCAAGCCTAGTTTCTCAGATGTGTAACAATGAAATATTACTCTGTCAGCTTTATTGATTAATGGAAAAAATAGACGGGACATGATGTTTTGCTGAATTTTGTATTTTTAATAGAATTTTATATTTCCTCATAAAGGTGATTTGTTCAAATAAAGTTGATTTAATTTGCATATACACATAAATTATGAACGAAAAGATAACTTCTCTCTCTGACCGTAACGTCCTAAAACTATAGGTCAATAGAAATATAGAAATAGTGACAGGGCCTTGTAGAGAGTTAGGTATTTGATTCATAATACCATGAATATCCTCAAAGTCCTGTAGCCATGATTATAAAGATATGTCATTAAGTTTAGATTTGATTTGTAACTAGAATTTCCATAAATTGCTGATAATTTTTCAAAGCTTTCTGTTTTAATTTTATTCTTTTTAAGGTTTGAGGTCACAGGGTGCATGGCAGCCTTTTAAGTCTATGGTGGGTAGAATCAGCTGTTTATTTTCCTATTTGGTAGCCCTCCCAGACCTCCCTTGCCCCCCTGAGCACCTAACATCATAGGTGCTCAATAAAATGTGTTGCACTTTTCTTTCTGCCAGTTCTCTGGGTGGGAACCATGAAGTGGGTAAGCATTTGTCTTGTTTAAGCTGACGTGTCTAACTTCCCTAATGATGTGGAAAATGCACTGAAGAAAATTTAGCTAACAATGTAAATCAACAAAACATGTCTTTTGGAGGAGAATCTAATTTGTGGTAAATATTTTTCATTAAAAAAATGCCAGCGAACCCACACATGAGTCATGGTGCTGTGATCTTGCTGGTGCTTTGTAACAGATGGGAAACTTACAAGAAGGCTAAGTGATTTATTAACCAAGTATGATTTGCTTTTATTCTGGGTTGGTGGTACCAGTGGCTGGCAGTCATTTTAACTACAGATGGGTCTGGAAGGCTGACTGGCACTATGACAGCAGCATGAGCCTGTAGGTGGGGAGATGTAGTGCCCTAGGCATTTCTGACTACTTTTGCTGGATACAGTCTGATTATCCTGATCATTTTATAATGATCCCAAATTACGATCGGCCAATAAACCCAACCTCTACACTTATATCTTGGGGTGCCTGGGTGGCTCAGTCGGTTAAGCGTCTGACTTCGGCTCAGGTCATGATCTCACAGCTTTTGAGTTCAAGCCCCACATCGGACTCTGTGCTGACACCTCAGAGCCGCTCCCCCACTCGTGCTCGTGCGTGTGTGCGCGCGCTCTCTCCCTCGCTCTCAAAATTAAGTAAAAACATTAAAAAAATTAAACTTTCATTTGGATGACCAAAACCACCACAGTTTTTTGAAGTATCAACTAGTTAGTAATTCCAAGCTATGGTTGTTTTTCACTGCATTCACGTTCATGCGATTATTTATTTGCTGGGAGAAATTCTGAGACTAATAGTTTAGTATATTGTAAGCCACAGAAAAGAAAGATGCCTGTTTGAAATAGGTACCTCCTACATTGGTGGTCCTGGCATGATCTGGTGCTGGCCCTGACAAGAAGCAGTGTTCAGATTTGTTTGTTAACAGCTAGATTCAGGTACATGCCGGGTCATGTTCCAGAGCCAAGTTTTGTTGCCTTTTCAGTAGTCTGCAACCCTACTGTCTTTATAAATTTCATTGTTAGTATAAACCATAGAGGCCAAAATCCTGTTGGCAGAAAAAGACACACAGTTCTTCTAGAACATAATTAGGCAAAGATGGTTATCAGTTGATGATTTTTTTAAATGAGCCATAGTAGCTTGGTTTTATTTACAATCAATTGCTAGTATTTTGTTCTATTGCTTTTCTCCTCATCCACCCAAGGAACTACTCATTTTATATTTTTAGTATTGTTACCAGTCAGTGAGACTGTAGATTCAACTATCCAAGCTTTGTCCTTGTTCCCAGCTATGTAGCCATGTGACAGGGTACAGGTTTCCCTGGGATAGATTTTACAGGCTTCAGTTGTTCTCAAGGCAAGGATTTAAAAATTCCCCTGCAGATTAGTGTCCTGTTCTGGGTCTTTCTCTGCCTGCAATCCCCCCATTTACTTGATTTGCAAATTCTTTCAACAGAGTCTGTGCTAATGTCTCTTTTTTGGTGTAACTAATCTGATCTGATGGTTGGATCTGATTTATTCTCTACATTAAAACAGTGTGAGGCAATGGTCCTCGACCAGAATCTGTGCCCGTAATTCATCCTTAGGACACTTTTATAATAACACAAGGGCATGTGAAGTGTTTCTTATTCTTCTCATTCCACTTCTAGATGGTATTTTTTTTCTTTTTACATTATTTCTATTATGAAACATTCTGGCATTGTTTGGCCTTTGAACGAGATCCAGAGGTTAGGTGCTATCGATCGTGCCTTACTATTTTGTCTGATGTTCTATTGCTATTTGAAATGGTTTGTTCTCCTCTTAGGCCACTTGGAAGTGAATGATGCTAACACATCTCGGGATTCTCTCTCCAGGCATCTCAGTCAATTGCACAATGAAATAAAAACGAACAGGTGTGGAAGAAGACAAGCCTGTGGGGCAACACCTGCACCCCAGAGCCCATTAAAAGCACAGCCTCAGTAGAGGCAGATTCTGTAGTGGTAGAGATCGTGCAAAGTGAAACACGAGTGCTTGGGTTCTCATCTGCCTCTCGAAGGTGAGCAGTTGGCATAAGCTGTGCTTCAGATGTGTCTACTTGGAGTGATAACAGTTCCCTGAGCAATAATTTACACAGTAGAATAAGGTAAAAATAAACATGAATTCTGTGGAATGTGTCAAGAAGTTTGTGGGGATTGAAGGAAATATAAAAATTGGTACATGGGTGCTGACAACATAAACGGTTAGCCATCCAACTAGTAAATAAACAGAGCTTAGTATTCTGAATCAATGGAAGAGAAGCCAACATGTTGGTTTTAGGAATGTCTTTGAATGCAGCCTCTGTATCCCTTGGCATGGAGCAGCTGTATTTGAGCACGAATATCCCTTGTGGAATTCAGTCTTTTGGAAGCAGAGGGCACTGACTTCATGTCCCTCTGTTGGGCCCGGTGATGGTCCTGGTGAAGATTGACACCTAAAGAAGAACCCCATTGATTCCACAGACTCTTCCCATCCAACCTTCTTTTAAAGGTTAGTTGGGTCTTTCAAGTCGATGCCACATTTTGATCACATGGACAAACATCTAAAGGCAAATTTTCTGTCTGTCCCAACTA
The DNA here is from genome assembly GCF_008692635.1 of Crocuta crocuta. NCBI lineage: Eukaryota > Metazoa > Chordata > Mammalia > Carnivora > Hyaenidae > Crocuta > Crocuta crocuta. The sequence goes on from NW_027532249.1 coordinate 2,390,013, forward strand.
GAAATATTAAAATTCTTAGGCTTTGGAAATTTTGAGACTTACTGATGTAGGTGATGAGTTAAACGTAGGGGAACAAGTCCTAAGCAACTTGTTTTATTGCATTGGACTTCTATAAATCAGCACAGGATCTAGGTCTCCTTATTTATAGAGAAAAGTTGCACATAGGGCCGCCAGGTGTGTCTTACTTTTTGGAATGCCGTGAGTCGTTTGTAAATGCTTCTGGGAATTGAGAACTTGAGGATTCTCCAGTCAGTCAGACAAATGCTTTGTGTTGGCTATTTACAAATCAAATTGCGAAATCTGTGTACTGGGATGAGTTTTTAGAGTGTCCTTAGATGGCAGTGTAAATTATATTTCCCTAAGTGCTCAATAAAATCCTGACTCTTTAACTTCAACCACGTCAAGTCTCTCAGCCACGTAGCTTATCAGCATCTGTTTTTGCTTGTATTCTGATGACTTTGAAATTTGAAGGCCTCCCTGAGATTTAACCAAAGCTCTTTTAACTTTAGATATAGTCCTCTTTCACACAGAAAATGATTTTCAGCTCAGTACCGTAGGATAAAGAAAGGAAGTTTGCAAGTCTTACTCATTTACACCCAGAGAGCAAATCAGGCATCACAAAGGGGCATATTCACATCTTCTGGAAGCTGCCTTCTCAAGGTTCCTAAGTACATCTTCAATCAGTGTCTCTGAGGCCTGGGTCCACTGCCTGTCAGGGGGTCCCCCCACACCCTTGGAAGTTTCCAAAACCAGATACCAAATAGGATATGTATGGACAGATATTGAGTACTAGTTTTTTTCATTTTTATAATTCTTTTAACATCTCTTATATATTTTGGAAAATAGCAATTATTTTAGCTACTGTATTTTTGCAGGGTACTTTCTCAAGGCTTTTATTGTATTTATTACTCAGTGCTAAACACTGTGAAAATGCTTTGCCTTCCAACTACATTTGACCCTTGAACAGAATGGGTTTGAATTCTGTGGGTCCACTTATACATGTTTTTTTTTTTATTTTGATAAATACAATGTAGTATTGTCAATGTACTTCATCTTCCTTATAATTTTCTTAATAATACATTTTTTCCTCTAGGTTATTTTATTGTAAGAATATATACTACATAAGATGTACAAATATGTGCTAATCAAGTGTTTATGTTATTCAGTGAGGCTTCCAGTCAACAGTAGGCTATTAGTAGTCAGGTTTTGGGAAGTCTAAAGTTATACACAGATTTTCAGCTGTGCAGGGGTCAGTGTTCCTAACCCCTGGGTTGTCCAAGGGTCAGCTTTACTTATGTTTCCTTCTAAAATAGGTCTGCAAAGTTCATCCCAAATCCATGAAAAGTGAAAATATCTATTGAAATTTAAATTTTCTTTTAAAAACGTGTATGGATACTTGTATTTTGTTATTTTGAGGAATAAAGCTTCTTTTTTTGAAAAAATATTTTTAAAGTTTATTTATTTTTGACAGAGAGAGAGAGACAGCAAGAATGGGGGAGGAACAGAAAGAAAGGGAGAGAGAGAATCCCAAGCAGGCTCCACGCTGCCAGCACAGAGCCTGATACAGGGCTCAAACGCATGAAACCGTGAGATCATGACCTGAGCCTAAACCGAGAGTCAGATGCCTAACTGACTGAGCCACCAAGGGACCCCTAAAGCTTTTTACAATCTGTGATGTGCTTCTTTATCCTTACCATCAACCTAGGACACAAAACTATTTCATTAAACATAACACTTGAAATATTTTGAATGCTTATAATTTAGTGCAAGCATTTTTGGCTCTTTTAAACAGATAAAATGGAAGATTCTCAGTCAAATTTGAATTTCAGTCAACAATGCACTTTTTTTTTTAGTATAGTATGCTCCTTGAAGTGTTTAGAGGGTTATATACGGTTTTATCCATATTCATGTGTTTTGTGCATAATTGTGACACTACATGTATGTGAATTTTGCTTTTTTCTTGTTAGTCTTGTAGCATAATAGTATTTTTATTTTGTTATATAGTCTTCCTAGTTATTATTTAATGGCTGTATATTATTAACATGAGTTAAATAGAATTCCTATTTAGCAGTTCTCTATTTTGGATGGTTGGGGACATCTCAACTATTTACACTTAGAGCTATAATCATAAACCTTTCTGGACTTCAAAGGGATTTAGAAAGTGGAGCATGGATAAGGATAAACACAAACAAGGATTTTCATTCTTTTGTGATGTCTCCTTATGTTATAGACCATTTAAAGCCTAATAAGTAACCATTTATACAAGTTAATTGTCAATTACCAAGTGTGTAATCAGTGAGCATACTTTTTAAAATCCCAAACACTTAAAGTGTGAGCATTTATTTCTGAGTTCCATGTCTCCAAGAGTACTCATTTAACTGTTCATAACTAGATCATCAATCCTAAGAGTCCAGGTCTGTAGGAACCAAGACCTTCAAAGCTCTTGACTATCATACAGAAAACAACTAACTAACCTGTAAGACCTTAGCTTTGGGGAGACAAAAGAATAAAATGAAAAGAAAATATCTTAGGGATTTTTATGTTTGCTCTTATGTAGGACTAGATTTAGGTGATATCAAAACTACTGGAGGGGCTCGTGGGTGGCTCAGTTGGTTTAGTGTCCGAGTTCAGATCAGGTCATGATCTCACTGTTCATGAGCGAGCCCCATATCAGGCTCTGAGCCTGAAGCCGACTTCAGATTCTGTGTCTCTCTCTCTCTCCTCCTCTCCCCTACTCATGCTCTGTCTCTCTCTCAAAAATAAATAAATGATAAAAAAAACAAACCAAAAGAAACCCTGCTGATCTGTTTAGTTCAAAGTCAAAGTAATTGCTCTTCTGTTGTTTATTAGTTAGGTGAATTAGAGGGTTTTTTCTGATAACTTTTTTTAATGTTTTATTTATTTGTGAGAGAGAGAGAGCACGTGAGCAGGGGAGGGTCAGAGAGAGAGGAAGACACAGAATCTGAAGTAGGCTCCAGGCTTTGAGCTAGCCATCAGCACAGAGCCTGATGCGGGGCATGAACCCACAAACCGTGTGATCATGACCTGAGCCGAAGTCGGACGCTTAACCGACTGAGCCACCCAGGCGCCCCGTGAATTAGAGTTTTGACAGATTTAAAAATGGTCTGTGAGCTTCTTTGTTGGTTTTGAAGCCTACTAACCTTATCTTACTCTTGGTGAAAATTTATGATAATCTATGAAACTTTTTATATTCAGTAGGGAACAGTAGAGCCTAGCCGTTGTGGGCTGTCATCGGCTTTTTTTAAGTAGAGAAGGAAAAAAAAACCATATCTGCCTTAATTGACATTGAAGGGAAAAAAGTAAACAAACCCTTAAGTAGAGTGGATATGTACCTATTGTAACCAAAAGTAATACATATATAATACATACATAAATATATGTATGTGTATATGTTCCAAAATTTGCTGCTTTTTATGTTAAAAACCATCTCCTGCTGTTTCCTAATATATACAAAGACAGTGAATCTCAGTTTCCAAGCTAGCATCATCAGCATCACCTCTGACTTGTTAGAAATGGAAGAAATGTCCCAAACCCCACCCTGGACACACCGACTCAGAAACTAAGAGTAGTTCTCAAGTACCTGTGTTTTGGCAAGTGCTCCACGTAATCTGAGAACCATTGGACTAAGATAAGCATGGCCAACTTCTTCCTATCTCAGCCTGTTTTTTAATTGAGATAAAATTGACATATATTAGTTTCAGTTATACAACATAATGATTCAACATTTGTGTATCTTGCTAAATGTCACAGTATGTCTAGTTAACATCCATCACCACACGGTTGCAATTTTTTTCTTGTGATAAGAACTTTTAAGATCTACTCTGTTAGTAATTTTCAAATATACAACAATATTGGGTTTTTTTAAATGTTTTATTTTTGAGACCGAGAGAGACAGAGTGTGAACAAGGGAGGCACAGAGAGAGAGGGAGACACAGAATCCAAAACTGTCAGCACAGAACCTGATGCAGGGCTCAAATCCACAAACCGTGAGATCATGACCTGAGCCAAAGTTGGACACTCAACCGACTGAGCCACCCAGGTGCTCTACAACAATATTGTTAATTACGGTCATCGTGCTTTATATTACATCCTTAGGACTTAGTATTTTATAACTGGAAATGGTACCTTTTGACCCACCGCCACCCATCTTGCACACCTCCCACCTTGCTCTTGGCAACCACCAGTCTGTTCTCTGTATCTAGGACTTCTTTCTGTTGTTGTTTAGTGACACCGTATGATATTTGAGAAAAATGCTTCTAAAGCCTTTCTATGTTGCCTTTGCACAATTTTTATCAGTTTAAGGCCATTCAAAAATGGTTACTCAGCTTCAAGGCTGGATGAGCAAGGAATTTGTGGGAGGGAATCATGTAGCTGAGATAGAATCTGGTGCGTTTTTTCTTTTTTCATAGAGTCTTGGGCTATAATTGGCACAAAAAGATGAGGAAAGATGATTTTGATGTTTATTCAGATACTTATTTTTTGTAATAGTACATCAAAAATTTGTTTCCTTTTAAACAGACTGCTTTTTACAGCAGGTTTAGGTTCACAGTAAAACTGAACAGAAAAGTAAAACTGAACAGAAAGTACAGAAATTTCCCATATACTCCTTACACATTCTCTCCCACCCTNACATTTGTTGCAGCTGATGAACCTACACTGACATATCATTATTGCCTGAAGTCCATAGTTTACATTAGATCAGATTTTAAGAAGTTGTGAATAGTATATTAATTATTGCAGTGAATCTTTGTTACTGTAAAACATGGTTTTCTAGATAAACTATATTAAAAATTTTTTTAAATGTTTATTTATTTTTGAGAGAGAGAGACAGAGCTTGAAGCAGGGAGGGACAGAGAGAGGTAGAGACACAGAATCCGAAGCAAGCTCCAGGCTCTGAGCTGGCAGTCAGCACAGAGCCCGACGCGGGGCTTGAACCCATGAACTGTGAGATCATGACCTGAGCTGAAGTCGGACGCTTAACCCACTGAGCCACCCAGGCACCCCTTATTTATTTTCACAAAGGGAAAACATTTAATTGGGTTATTGTAAAATTATTTATAAAACCGATTGATGTACAACTATTGAATTACCCTTGCATCCTTGGAATAAATTCCAGCTGATTGTGGTGAATGGATCTTTTAATGTATTATAGGATTCGGTTTGCTAATATTTTCTTAAGGATTTTTACATCTATGTTCATCAGAGATATTGTCCTGTAGTTTCCTTTTTGTGTAGTGTCTTTATCGAATATTAGACTTCGGGTAATGCTGGCCTCGTAGAATGAATTTGGAAGCTTTCCTTCCTTCAAACTATTTTTTGAACTAGTTTGAGAAAAACAAGTATTAACTTTTCTTTAAATGTTTGGTAGAGTTCACCTGTGAGGCCGTCTGGTCCTGGACTTTACTTACTGAGAGTTGGAACCCTCGTGCACTGTTGTCAGGAAGGCAAACTGGTGCAACCACTTTGGAAAGCTGTATGGAGCTTCCTCAAAATATTAAAAATAGAATTACCAAATGATCTAGTAATTCTACTACTGGGTATTTACCCGAAAAACAAAAACACTAATTCAAAAAGATATATGCACCTCTATGTTTATTGCAATATTATTTCTAATAGCCATGATATGGAATCAACCCAAGTGTCCACCCATAGATGAATGCGTAAAGAAGATGTGTCAGTTATAGATACACAATGCAATATGACTCAACCATAAAAAGGGATGAGATCATGCCGTGTGCACCAACATGGATAGACCTAGTGTGTATTCTGCTAAGTGAAATAAGTAAGTCAGAGAAAGACAGATACCATATGATTTCATTCATATGTGGAATTTAAGAAACAAAACAAACAAATAAAAAAGAGAGGGAGAGAGACGAAAACCAGACTCCCAAATACAGAGAACAAATTGGTGGTTGCCAGAGGGTAGGTGGCTGGGGGGATGGGTGAAGTAGGTGAAGGGAAGTAAGAGTACAATTTATCTTAATGAGCACTGAGTAATGTATAGAATTGTTGAATCATTAATTGTACACATGCAACTAATAAAACACTGTATGTAAATGATGATTCAATTAATAAAAGTATTTAGAACATAAATCTGAGATCATATGAAAGTTAGATGAACTTGGCCTCCACAACTAGAATTTTAAAGTATCTTTATAGAGGGTATGACATTTTATTCTGGCTAGAAAAGTTTTAGGTCTAAATTATGACTTGGATTTCAGTTTGTTAGAGAAAGAATCTAAAGATTCTTGAAGATTCATGAAGTTGTCATGAATCAAGATTTAGATTTATTTGCCTAACTTTATAAGCAAGAGGATTGAGTTGTCTCTTATTCAGATACAATAAAAGTTATCTTAATTTGAACAGTGTTTTGATATATTTTTGCTTCCTATATTTAGAAGGATTAAATTCTTTAAATACATTTCAACCCTGTGTTAAGTTTCTTTCTGTGCTTTAATGAAAATTAATTAAAAATTTTTTTACATTTATTTGTTTTTGAGAGACAGAGACAGAGCACGAGTGGGGGAGGGGCAGAGAGAGAGAGGGGAGACACAGAAACTGAAGCAGACTCCGGGCTCCCAGCTGTCAGCACAGAGCCCGATGTGGGGCTTGAACTCACAAATTGTGAGATCATGCCCTGAACCGAAGTCTGACGCTTAACTGACTGAGCCACCCAGGTGTCCTATGAAAATTAATTTTAATAGTGAATCTTAGAATGAAGTCATCTTATTCCTATTTTTCAATATAAAATGTCATTTAGTCATTTCATTTTCTTCTCATGGAATTTATAGCCAATAATTAAATGCTTTAATCAGAAACTGAATCTTCATTCAACACATGAAGTCATAGCTTGATAGCATTTCATATTGTGTGCGTGGGTTAAGTGTAGGTTTACTAAAATGCCTTTTTCTTTCTAGTGTTGTTACAGCACATTTTTCTGAATTCTGGAATGACCTTATCAGTTCAAAATATTTCTATCTCGATGTGCTTTTTTTCCCCCAACAGTCTTCCCTTTGAATTAATTAGACTAAAATGATTAATAAACAGGTAGCCACATGCAATGTTTTCTTTTTGGTTTCCAGCCATTCAGGTTTATAATGTTGAAAATATACCCCTATAAAGGCTCCCTTGAATCTTTCCAGGAAAAAGACAAGATGTATTTAAGAAACAAACAATCAAAAGGTGATTGTAAGATAAAAGAGCTCTGTAACTAAAGAATGGTAGTTGTTAGAAGGCAGCAAATCCTGTCTGCTGGGAGAAAACCTGGGGCTTGAACGATCAAAAAGAAGCAGGCCCTGTTTGCTTCACATATGGGCAGGACTGAGGGGTAGAGGGGAAGGCAGACATTGAAGGTTCTTTATCCTGGAGTCAAAACCAGGATTTTTTCTTGGAAAGAACACCACGATTTTTTTCTGCGTAGATCTCCTGGGGCTCATGCCATTTCTTTTGAGTGAAACCAATCCCGCAACCCTAATCTGATGAATCAAATCATGATCCATCCTCAGTCAAAGATAACTATTCGCAGAAAAGTGAAACAGTTCTGAAGTGCCTGGTGCAGAGCTGAGGTGACTGGAAATACTCCATATGGATGGTGACCAGCTGACCTGAAGGGATCCTCTCTTTGGGGATCTCTGAATTGGAGCTGCACAGGTAACAAGCTCACTGAAGATCAGATGGCATTCTCAGGGACGTTGAACTATTAGTGTGGGTATCTTCTGAGGACTGCTGACCTTGGAAGTGAACGTCTCTGGCTAAAAAGATGATTCCTCAGATCTTATGTCCTCTGATAGCTTCAGAAAAATGCCTTATTACTGAAGACAGTTGCACATGTCCCCTCCTTGCAAAGAGTCTGATTTTAATATAGCTAGCATTTCAAGATAAGCTTGAGAAGTGGTTTGAGAGGAGGTGTCCGAGGACCGTGAGTGAGAGGCTAAAGAACTTGGAGTTTGTGCGGAGGGGAACCATGCTAGATGCTCCCTTAACCTTAGCATTATAAGGTGTTTATTTTAAAGCTGTGTGTGCAACTAGACCAGCATAATGATGTATTAAAAGAAGCACACAGGAGCACCTAGATGGCTCAGTAGGTTAAGCGTCCAACTTCGGCTCAGGTCATGATCTCACGGTTCATGGGTTTGAGCCCCACATCGCACTCTGTGCTGACAGCTAGCTCAGAGCCTGGAGCCTGTTTCAGATTCTGTAACTCCCTCTCTCTCTGACCCTCCCCTGCACATGCTGTCTCTCTCTCAGAAATAAATAAAACATTAAAAAAATATGAAAAATAAAAGAAGCATACACTTTTTGAAGATTATCAGCCTACAGTGGTGTTTAAATACATAATATATCCATCACATTAGTGTAGTGGACTCCAGTGCACATCAGCTGGAGTTTGTCACAGACTTGGCTTTGCAGTAGCTATTGAAATGACAAATATTTCATCCTAGTCAGGGTAGTGGTATCCTAAATATATATATATATATAAAGGACAATGCTGAAAAGTCATGTCTGAAAGGGTTATGTGGTTGGGAACACACCAACAGTCTGGGCACAGTATCTGGGCATCGTCTGCTTCTGGCTCTGTCTACTTCTGGCCATTCTTCCTTATCACATCTCCAAAGTGGTTTGAGGAGGTGGTGGCTGGGAGCCATTACCCACGACCTGCACGGCTGTAGATAATGTGTCAGGGAATAACCTGCTTGCTGATATTTGAGCAGTTCCTTCTGTGAAATCAAAAGCCAAATTCAGATTTGGGTAAGGAGAGACTTCATTCAAAAAGGCTTATGGCAGGGGGGAGGACATCCCCACTATGAGATCTGCCAGCATCTCAAAGGTCAAGAAGAGAGGGCTTTTCCTTCACAGAGAAGGGTAAACAGGTAAACAAGGTGTGGGAAGTGGGATGAGCAGGTGGCTTCATGGGACAGTCATCAGTTGCTGGGGAGTGTGTTTCTCTGATGTCAGTCTGTTTTCAGGAGACCCCTTAAAGAGTGGGGGGGTTCTGCTCATGGGTGAGTCATATCAAAGGCCCTATGGGGAGGGTAGCCGGCTGAAGTTCGGTCAAGTGAAGAAAGTGGATATTTTGTCCCGATTGGTCAACGAGGACAAACAGTTTTGCTAATAATTTATGAGACAAAGAATGGGGGCACGGAGGAGCTGTGTGCCGCCTTGTTATTGGTAGACAAGAAGAACATCTGAGAATTTCATCCAAATCGTAGAGGGAGGGAGATTCTTTGCAGTGACCCTTTTCCTGGAGCAGAAAAGGGAGGGAGTTCTTTTTCCTTTCTTTCTTTCTTTCGATAATGTATGTATTTTAATAAATTATTTTGATAACTGTTTGTACATGCATTTAAAAGTAACTTTGAACCCCTGGACTCCATAACCAATTGAGTACTGAACCACCCTTTCCAGAAAGTGAGCAACTCTGTTCATAGCAAAAGTATGCAAACCTCACCATCAGAGACAGGTTATTTTACATGGTACTGGGGGAAATAACTAAGGATTTAAATTGTTCATTGTACACACATACATTGGTTCAGATTTAATGGCTCAAACTAAACAGACTTTACGTATATAAATATTATTTCGTTTATAGTTATGTCATATCTATTTTGAAAAGGTAATGTTTGTAAGTTTGATTTTGGGGGCGCCTGGGTGGCTCGGTTGGGTGTCTGACTTTGGTTCAGGTTATGATCTCACGGTTTGTGGGTTCGAGTCCTGTGTCGGGCTCTATGCTGACAGCTAGCTCAGAGCCTGGAGCCTGCTTCAGATTCTGTGTCTCCCTCTCTCTCTGACCCTCCCCTGCTCACACTGTCTCTCTCTCTCTCAGAAATTTAAAAAAAATTTTTAAAAAGCCACCTTTATCTTCGCAAATGTTCAAAATCTAAATCCTATAGATGCAAAATACCTACAAGGTAAATTATAAATATGAATATCTGGGTGTTCACAAGAATACATCATAATCCCCAAAGTCATATTTTAAAGTTAAATTACTGGGGTGCCTGGGTGGCTCAGTCAGTTAAGCCTCCAACTTCAGCTTGGGTCATGATCTCATGTTTTGGGGTTTGAGCCCTGCATTGAGCTCTCTGCTGACAGCTCAGAGGCTGGAGTCTGCTTTGATTTTGGGGTCTCTCTCTCTCTGCCTCTCCCCGATTTGCACTCTCTTTCTCTCTCTCAAAAATGAATAAACATAAAAATTTTTTAAAAAATAAAGTTAAATTACTTTTAGCATGTCTTAATTCTCTCAATTATGAAGAGTTCTTTATTAGTATAACATACTGTCAGGACTATAAAGAATTTAGCCAACACTTCTCAAACCCAGTGGAGAGCCTTACTCTTCAGAGAGAACTCCTGAGTACCCGTGGGATAGCCAGCCTAAGATAAAAGTTTATTGGAGATCTTGTGTTTTCTCTTGAAAGAGACACACTTTTATTCTAGTTCATAATTTATCCATAGTTGTTTTGATATAAAAATATTTTTAAAATGACTTCTCATCAAGAATAGTGTACCAGTCAAGAAACCTCAGGGATATTGGCCACGCTTCCATCACGGCTAAGTGCGCACTGGTACCTGCTTCAAGAAGCCGTGTCAGCTTCAAGTTTAAGTAGGGATTTAGTGTGACCTGAGAGCAGGAGAGGAAGTAAGGGTGGCAGGAGAATGGATGAGGCACTCTCAAGTGCCTGCATGTACAGGCAGGTGAGGGTGGTGCAGAGAGTGGCCTCAGTGTCACCGACTTGGGGGAGATGGTGGCCACTAGAGGATGAGTGCTTCTCCAAAAGGGCAAGATGCCAGGACCAAGCTGTCACCATCGGTCTCAGTGCCTATGGCACTGATGCAGGTCATTCTCAAAGCCTGTGGAGGAAGGGTGCTGAGACCCTCACGTCTGCCCCCTGACCTGTCTCCCTGCATGTCTGTGGGAGCTGCTCCAGAAGCGACTCAGCTTCTCCTCCCTTCTGAGTCTGTGCAGGGTTTCTCCAGGCAGACCCAAGCACAGAACCTTGTGGAGTCTGTGCAGAGACATCCTGGCTTCCTCTTCATGTGCAAAGAGGGTCTTAGAAGGGGGTGGCAGTGGTCGGGACTGAATAGCAGACCATCCAGCCCACTCCTGGACTTTGTGTTTTGGCGGATAATTCGAATTTAAAATGCTGTGCTGGCCAACACTGTGTGTTCCAAAGAAAACGCATGTGTGGGCCAGGGCTGCCTGTGGTCCGCTGGACGGAAGGAATGGCAGGAAGTACAGGACCCAGGATGGACTGAAAGGCGTCAGGAGGCAGGCTGCTTCAGAACAGACGGCAAGGCACCAAGTCAATTTGATTGACTTAAGGATATGGCCGAGCCTGGCTTATTGAATTCATTTTGCTCCCCTGTTCCAAACTCCCAGTATCTCTGAGAAATGGTGGAGCAATTACCATTTTCCCCACGTAACTGTGATTACTGAATAGGTCCAGTGTGTGTTTTTCCCCCCAATATCTTGAATCAATTAACGGATTCTGACATGATCTATCTGGAAATAGCATCAGATCCTACTGGGTAAGGGCTCAGTCCCACAACCCTCCCCCCACCCTTCAGGTGCCCCTCACAAGTCCTGACCAACCCGCTATGGATGGAGGTTCCAATAACCCCCTGCTTGGGTTCCATTGATTTGCTAGAGTGGCTCAGAAAACTCGGAGAAACATTTTACTAACTAGATTACTGGTTTGTTTTAAAGGCTCTAACTCAGGAACAACTGGTTGGCAGAGATGCACAGGGCAAGGTATGTGGGAAGCGGGGGAGAGCGCCCATGCTGTCTGGGGGTGCCACTCTCCCAGAGCCTCCTGGGAGAGTTCACCAACCTGGAAGCTCCCTGAACCCTGTCCTTTTGGGCTTTTATGGAGGCTTCATTACACAGACATGATTGATGAAATCACTGGCCATTGGTGATTAAGGCAATCTCCAGCCCCTTCCCCAACACCCAGAGTTTGAGGGTGGAGCTGAAAGTTCCAGACCCCCAGGCACCTGGTTGGTTCCCCTGGCAACCAGCCTCCATCCCTAGGGGTTTCCAAAAGTCACCTTATTAACAGAAACTCTGGTGTGTTTGCAAGGGCTTGTTCGGAATAACAAAAGACACTCTGTCTCTCTTATCACTTAGGAAATTCCCAAGGTTCTAGGAGTTCTGTGCCAAAAACAGGGACAAAGACCAAATGTGTATTTCTTATTATAAATCACAATATCATAGTAAGGTAACGATTAGACTAAAAGCACGTGAGAACCCACTGGATTTGTGATGACTCAAGTCCTCCCTGCCCATCATAAAGGCCTGTCAGCTAGAATGTGGGGGAGGGTCAGCTCTTGACACAGAAGGGTCATCTTATTTTCTTCTTCAATAAAAGGATGTTTTTTGTAGAAGAAACAGAATTGAGATTTACTTTTTAAGACATTTTATGTGTATGTTTATTGGAAAAGTGTGAATGGGAGGCTGAAATTCTGGAGCTGCAGCCTTGGGAAAATGAAGAGCTTCCAGTCACTCTTGAACTTGTCTTCGTCCCCCAAAGGTGCAGAGGGATTCGGAGGGTTTGAGAGCTTATGTTGTTAAAATGGGAACTTGGCTTCATTTCTAACCGTCTACTTTCTTTTCAACTTCTGATCAAAACCAGAATTGACTTGTCCCATGCCTATAAAGTCAAATCTATAAAGTGGAAATAGGTATATGCCTATAAGTAGAAATTTTAGCAAAAGAAATACAAGAAACGAAGGGTCTGTAAACTAAAAATTTAGCACCTCCCCTAAATTGACCAAAGCACACAACTTTTTACTTCTTGGAATTACATTTTCTATGTTTAGTTCCATACTGAAATAAAGATGGCTCCCATCACCCACAAACATGGTGGGTCAACGGCCAAAGGAGCAAGACCATTACACTACACGTAGAGTACAGTGATTTTCATCTCACAGAGATTTTCTAATGTTGTTTGATTCACCGATTCCTCTGCCGAAGAGGTATCAGGTGGACCATAATCCACTACCAAAATCTCCAACTGCTCTGCTCTGAGGTTGGGGGCTCAGTGGAGTTGTAGGGTTGTGGTTTGTGAGTTCTGCAGACTGTTCAGTGTCATTTCTCTTCCTCTGGCATGATGTCACCTTTCCCCAGATCCCTAGAGGCAGGCACCTCAGCAGCTGCAGACGTGGCAACCTGACTGGGCACCCCACACTGCTGTCGGCTACACTCTAAGGAAAGGGTACCTTTCCTTGAAAATCTCTCGGAAAGAGTTCCTGTGGAAGACAAAATCCACATGGCTCTGTAACCCTTCCACTGGTGATGTTGGTGTATCTTTTTACCCAGGTGTTGAAAGGCAATGTGGTACAGTGGAAAGAACACTGGTCTTTACTTGCTACCCCTGTGCTGGTCACTTAGCAGCTGTGATGTGGATGTTAACCTTTGGCGCCTATGCCTGCATCATAAGTGGGACAGGGGTGCCTGGCTGGCTCAGTCGGAAGAGCGTGTGGCTCTTGATCTCAGGGTCATGAGTTCAAGCCCCATGTTGGGTGTAGAGATTACTAAATAAACTAAAAAAAAAAGAAAAAGAAAAAAAGTAGGGAGTGGCTACAAGACCCACCTCACAGGGTTGTTGTGAGAATAAAAGTAGACAACTCATGAAAATCTGTTTCAAACTGTAAAACTAAATGTCAGTTGTTATTCCTCACTTTTGCTCAATGACTTCTTTTACCCAGCACTTTGTACCATGATGCTTTTCCCTTCTGAAATTCTGCAGGTAAAATTGAGCTTTTTTTAGAATCAAAATATCGTTGAGTTTTGTTGGAGGCTACACATCTGAATGTGTGTGGTGAGTGTGTAATATTCTTTTCTGTACCTTTTCTCAAGCAAATGCAGGGCACACCAGTATGCTGGACACAGAGTTTCAATAGCGCTTTACATCAGTAATTTCAGTGGCAGAGAAGTGGCCCAGGTCTTTATTAAATTAATATTATAACATAACCAACCCTAGTGAATGTGAATTCTGGTGGTTCCTTTGTTTTCTGGAATCCAGCTGACTTTGATTTCCCCCCAAACCTACTTAACTCTACTTGGAGGTTAAACCAGAGTAAGTTAATATGAAAGATGCAAGTCTGGTAATGTATATCGTACATTAAAGCCACTGTCAAGCTACAAATATGTGTTCTGGATTTATTCAGTTTTGCAGAAACTCAGAGGGAAAGGATTTGTTTTTCTTTGCAGCTGGCTTCAGTCTTTACTTTCATAATTAAATGATACTTCTGAGCCCCTGTCATCCAAACAGAAAAACCTGCCTTCTGACTTACCTAAATACAAAGAGGAATCGGAGGGATTTTTAGTGACCTCCCCCAGATTTTGGCAGGACTAAGGTCTCAACTCACGAGTATTAAATTTGGGTCTCCACAATTTTGAATGCGCTCTAATGCCATCGTGTAGAAAGACGTCTGTGAAAGAAATCTACTTACAGGGCACCTGGCTGGTTCATTCGGTGAAGCTTCTAACTCTTGATTTAGGCTCAGGTCATGGTCTCATAACCAGGAGATGAGCACAGATCCTGCTTGAGATCCTCTCTCCCTCTTTTTCTGCCCCTCCCCCACTCTCTCTCTAAAAAAGAAAAAGAACAAAAAAATCTACTGTCCAGTCAACTCCATAATAGTCTATGTAAATTTTTACAGCATATTTTTGGAAAAACTGGACCCAACTGTTTTTTGAATATTTTATTTTGCAGAAGCAAAAACATATTTTCTTACCCACTAGATTCTTATGTTATTTTATTCAAAGACTTCAATTTGATCTGTTATTTTCAGTTTATTTTTATTGTCTTCCACCTCCCTCCCCACTCTCCCAACCTCCGAATTCCTGAAGGCTGATAATCTAATAGCATCTTCTGGAATGTTTTCATACACTTTGAGAACAAAGAAAGCTTATAACAATATTTTGGAGTTTAATGATAATAGCAGACACCTTCAGTGAGTGTTTTTGAGGAGCTATGCACTGTTCTAAGCCCTTTGCATACATCTAAGCTTACAACAGCTATGGGGAATGCACACTATTAATAAGCACCTCTCTCTTCCCTTTTGAAATGTCATCTGTCTTGAAAATAATTCAGACAACATTTTTATCTACTCCCTTCCACTTCCCCCCATCCCCTCAAAAAAGGGTGTATGAAGTCACAACAACCAAGTTTGGGGGACAAAACCACCCGTAGGTGTTGGGGTGGAAAAATTGTAGTCTACTCTTCAAGATACTCTGGCTCATCGAAGGATTAAATTGGCATGAAACAGATTAACAGGAGAAAATCAAATGTAATTTTCTATGTATGGGGAATTCACATATAAATGAGATTTCAAGGATTTTAAGCAAAATGAGGTATATATGTCATCCTGAACTAAGGAGGAGATTGTTGGGGTCCGGGACTACAAAGAGAAGGAAAGCAGTTTACAGGAAGATGACAGAAGAAATGTTTGTTAAGCAAATATTTGCTGGGCCACTCCTAAACAATGGGACACAGAAAGGAACTTTACCAGACTTTACTAGTTTCCTCCCTGTCTACCAAATGTAGTTTGCATTATACTGTGGTTATCTATGGTGATAGCTCTCTTCCAGGTCCTCTGCTGAAATTCTCTTAGGCAGTTAGACGGAAGGTCAGAGTTTCTTCCTGAGTCTTTTGGGCCTTAATTGTGTTCTGTTTGAAATAATCTATATGCCAAAGTTGTACATCTTGTGGTGACTCATTCTGAACCTCTACACATGTCAACCAAAAATGATTGGTCAAACTGAAACTTTACCTGATAGATAGAACTCTCCCTAGTGGCCCACCTTCTTGGGCACAGGATACCCTGTGTTATGGTTTGTTTGTGGACAGCATTGTGGTAACTCTTTTCATTTCCAAGAACTGGCAGCCTTTGCTGGAGCAACATTTGCAGGAACTCCTCCTGAAAGCCATTCCTAAATCATTCCTTCTTGGGGTGTCTCAGGGAAACCTGCCACCATTATTGACAGATTTGTTTGTGAAGACACCCCTTCTATGTTACCCTCCTTCTAGTTTATGCATGAAAGGGAAGAAGACTGGAGAGGGCCCTATGGCTGAATGGGCATGAGGAGATGGGCCGTTGATAAAAACAGCTGCCATATGAGTGTTGGCCCAAAGGAACATTTTCCAGATATATTTAGGCACAATAACCAAAAGGCATTTTTTAAAAATTTTATTTTAGAGAGATTGTGTGAACAGGGGAGAGGGGCAGAGGGAAGGGGGGAGAGAGAATCGTAAGCAGGCTCCACATTCAGCAGAGATCTAGACACAGGGCTTGATACCACGACCCTGGGATCATGACCTGAGCTGAAATCAAAAGTCAGATGCTCAGTCGACTGAGCCACCCAGGTGACCCCCTAGACGATACTTTTTAAATGGATTCATGAACGCCTTTTCCTCCCATGTGCCAAAAAATGAAGCTTGAAGTTTTCAAAGAAACCGAAGGTTTCAGTCCTTTTGAGAAGCCCTTGGCACGACCTAATCCATCAGATAACCCAACAGCAGAGGCACTAGATGTTCGGGAATCTGTGTGGTCCATTAGGACGCGGCTGCTTCCAGTCGAATCTCACCTGGAGAGAGATCAATCTAAATGCTTTGCTGGTTGTTGTCCAACACAATTTTGCTTATATTTTACAATATAGTTTTTATGCAGTTATGGAGCTTTACAGTTGAATCCCAAGAAGCAGTGACATTCGGTGAAATATTCCCCAGCTCAGTCCGCAGCAGGACATGCGATGCTGGGAGACTGTTCCATGGCTGCTTTCTGATGACCGCAGGGTCGTGTGGGTCATGCTCAAGCACTATGTGGATGGTTAGGTCCGTTTTGTTAAAACCTCACACCTAAAGCTTGCTAAGCTGATAGGAGGCTGGGGAGATTGAGATACACTAAGCTAGAGATCCTTGCCAAGTGGCCGTTCTAAGTGTGGGAGTGTGCTGTGCTTCTGATGTTAAATGCTGCAATAAGCTTCTGCATCAAGCTGTTTCTTTCATGTGCCTAGAAGCATTTTACACATGGGGCATATTCCCACCAAGGTACAGTAGCTTAGTTTCTGTCTGGTGACAGGCCAGAGAGGGAAGTTTGATTTTCAGGTTCCCTTCCACTCGGACACTGTCAAACAAGGGATGCGAGTCTATTTTGGTGTGCGGTGTTTCGGCCCAGAACTGGACTTTTTGGTTGCAAGTTTCAGAAGCAAAATCTTGATTACAGAAAGTGGACGATTCACTGGCACTTCCTTAGTCATGGCAAGGCCTGGGGTCCAGATCTCACTTATTTTCCATTCCCTGGCTTTGCTTTCTTCTGTAGAACGTCAAGAGTCAGACGCTCAATCGACTGAGTCTCCCAGGTGTCATTCTTAGGCTGTTTCTTGCCAGATGAGGCAAGGGGCAATTCTCTGCTAATGGACATAGATCTGGTGACTCCCATGAAATCAATGTCCTTTCCACCAGCTTTTAACAAAAGTCCTGGATATGGTGCTAATGGACTTGCTGGGATTTCAGTAGGAATCAAGTGTGAGGGGGCTGGGGCGGCGGGAGGGTGGAGG
>NW_027532249.1:2407695-2421069 GCF_008692635.1 Crocuta crocuta
CGGGGGGGTGGAGGGCTTGGGGGTGATTCATTGGCCAAACCACATCAGAGCTAGGACTGGTGGAAATGGTCAGTCACTTTTGAAATCTATAAACCATGTTGGAGGAGAACGTTCCCCAAAAGGAGGAGGTACAGTTAGGCTACAGCAACACATGACCCCAAGATCTCAGTGGTTTCCAACAACAAAGATACATCTCTTGATGGTTCTGCAAGTTCACTGCAGTTTGCTACAGCTCTGGCCTGAGGCCTCTTCACTGTGGGACAAGCTGATAAAATAGCCCATAGGGCATTGCTTGCCTGTGGCAGAGAAAGAGGGTGGCCAACCACACTGTAGCTCTTGAAGCTTTTGCTCGAAAGTGCATTGTTCTCTCATATTGCTGTTAAAGCAACTCACAAGGTCAAGGCTGGTATCAGTACAGTGGATTATGCCATTCTCCTACAGTGGGGCTGCAGCCACGAGTATGAACAATCTACTAGAAAGGCAGTCAAAATATGGTAGCCAGCAGTGCCCAAATGTGTGAGAGAAGGGCTCTCACACACCCTGGGGTGCCGGGCTGAATGGTGCAGGCCCACAGTGGGCTCTGATGCAGTGAACTGGCTAAAGTCAGTTCTGGGGCCCACCCTTGAAGAGCATGTAGACCAAGCAGGTATGCTGAGTCATGAAGAGTGAAAGTACCTGGGATCTTGTCAGGTAAGGAGGAGTTTCAGGAAAGGGGTATAGCTAGTTGTGGAAAAGAAGTTAGTGGGAGGAAATCAGGAGTAGGCCAGGAAGTTAAGCTCAGTGCTTTTTGGGATCCTTTTATACTGAGAACTTTGCCTGGGACCATGGCAGTCCCAGATAAAACTTCATGAGTACTTGTTCAGTACTTTGAAAGGCTGAGAAAATAACTTTTATAATACATGTTGTGAAGTCTACTCCTCTGACTGTGGCTTGCCAATGAGCTCATTTTGCCTTGCATTTCTTCAAGACCTTTCTTTCTGGAGCTACTCTGATGTGGGTCCTGAGACCCCCCCTGCTGCAGAAGGAGAGGTGAGAGAATGGAGATGCTGGCATTTTCTGTGTGACAGGTTGACTGGATCCAAAAGACTTATATGACTCTCTCTATGTCACAAACCCAGCATGAATGTTTGGTTTACTTAGGTTTTTATTTATTTTTTATTTTTTTTAATGTTTTATTTATTTCTAGGAGAGAGAGAGAGAGACAGCGTGAGCAGGGGAGGGTCAGAGAGAGAGGGAGTCACAGACTCTGAAACAGGCCCCAGGCTCCCAGCTGGCAGTCAGCACAGAGCCCGACGCGGGGCTCGAACCCACGAACCGCGAGATCATGACCTAAGTGAAAGTCGGACACTTAACCGACTAAGCCACCCAGGTGCCCCTAGATTTTTCTTTTTAATATCCAGAGGTATCACTCTCAGAAAATGACTGCTTGAGGAAAGAGAATCCTCCAGCTAGGTATTGTAGGAGCTAAAAAGAACTGGCAGTTACCTTGGATACCTATTCGGATTTGCATGTTAGAAATTAGGACATAGAGGCTCACCAAGGTGAAGAGGTCTATCGAGTTTCACGCAGCTGGTTGGTTCCAGAGTCAAACTGGATCCTCAGCATAGTTTGCAGCTATTGCTGGTCTAATCCCCGACCCCCTGTAAGTCACCATGTAGATATATTGGATGAATCTTAATTTTGTTTATAGCAATGGCAATGTTTTAGTTGTCCAAAGAGAGTGGTGAGGTAATTACACACACACACACATATTTGAGCCCAATCCTCCCTTACTGTTTAGAACAGGAAGAACATAGGGTTCAGTTTTGTCACACACTGGTCCCTAAGGACCTCTTGCTTCCAAGTCACTGCTGTCTAACCCAGACTACTTTAGACAAAGAGAAGAAAGCTTTGGAATGTTTGTGTGATTGCAGGAAAGTCAGGAATACAGTTGGCATCAGGGTAATTAGAACCAGGAATTCCAATGCCCCCTGAATTCTCCTTTTACTTCGGGTTTTTTTTGCTTGCCTCTATTCTTCCAGATCAGTACACTTCATTTGGAAGTCTAGAAACTTGGCTGATCCATCCCTAAGGTGTTGTACTTCCCAGTTGTTTCTGTCGGAGCGATGGAGCCTCTTTTCCCAATGATAACTCAAAAAACCCCAGTGAAGGACTCTCACTGGTCTTCTGTGGGTCAGGGGTCTGCCCTGGCCAAGGTGTACTAGGATTGGGGCAATCATTAGGAAGAAATGTTTAGGGGGCACCTAAGGGGACATTTCCCCAAACAAAACGTGTTGCATCTGGAAGATGAGGGGGAAGATGTAGAAGTAAACTAGATTTCTACTACATGATGTCATGGAATTGTTCCCCTCTGTGGTTTTGAATATAGAGGCCTTGTGTTCTATAAGCTTCATGTTTAACAATTGATGCTTAATTAAATGTATAATCTATAATATTCAGTAACTTTAGAAGGCTTTTTAAGTGTGTTTCATGCCCTTGAAACTAGTTTTATTTTAAATGTCAAAGAGTTTTTATTTGTCAGGACTGGCAAGGTCCATTCATTAAGAATCCATCCACCAGGCCAAACCATGTGCTTCTACTGTTAAGGCACTTAGAATTTGAAGTTAAAAAAAAAGAAAGAAAAATTTTATGCAGAACACTGATCCACGTGAGCTAAGCCTAAACCAAATGAATACATATTATAAAATAAAAAACTTAATTCTTTTATGATTATCTCTTTATGACAATAAACTCTTCATTTTTTTACTGAGAATTTCTTCCTTGCTTTCTTCCTTGCTTCCTTCCTTCCTTTTATTTTTTAGAGAGGGAGGGAGGGAGGGAGGGGGAGAGAGAGAGACAGAGAGAGAGAGAGAGAGAAAGAGAGAGAGAGGAGAAAGACCGAGGGAGAGGGGCAGAGGAAGAGAAGGATAGGGAGAGAGAAGACCCAAAGCAGGCTCCACACCCAGCACAGAGACCAACATGGGGCTCAATCACACAACTGTGAAATCATGACCTGAGCTGAAATCAAGAGTCAGAAGCAGGGGCACTATGGTGGCTCAGTCGGTTAAGCGTCCAACTTCACCTCAGGTCATGATCTCATGGTTCATGGGTTTGAGCCCCACATGGGGCTCTGTGCTGACAGCTCAGAGCCTGGAGCCTATTTTGGATTCTGTGTCTCCCCCCCTCTCTGCCCCTTTCCTACTCATGCTCTGTCTTTCAAAAATAAATAAACATTGAAAAGAAAAAAAAATACAGAGTCAGAAGCATAACTGGCTGAACACCCAGGTGCTCCTTACTGAGAATTTCTAATTAGGGAAGGCCAGTAGAGAGCTTGGCTTGGCTCAGTTGGAAGTGGGCTTGAGTAGGATGAACCTAACCCAGTGTGGGGATGCCACTTAACCTTGGGAAACTTGTGAAGAGGCTGAACAAAATCCAGACCCCATGTGCTCCTAGATCCCAGGGATGCTTCCATCATTAGATGCTCTCCAAAAGTGCATCTCCAGCCCAGAAGGCTGTCCCACCTGAAGTGATCTCTTGAGTTTGCTGTGGCCACCTGAGGTTACACTGCTCATTTCTACTTGCCTTTGTATGGGCCCAGGTGCCCAAGGCACTTCTTGGAAAATTACAAAAATGAAAATATGGTGAGCATGTCCCTGGATAGAATCAAAGGAGATGTCATGATATACACCTTTTGATGGGATACAGTTGAAGGTCTCAATGGGCAGGACAGACCTAAAATGCTGTTGTCCTTGGCATTTAGGATAGAAGCTGACCGAGTTTCAGCCAGCTAGATCATCTAAATCATCACTTTAGTTTCAAGAGAAATTTGACTCTATTACATGAATATTTTTATGATAATTAATTCCATTGCTTCTTAAAAAGCATTCAGATGGAAGGAAAAATCAAATGGAACATCACTTGAAACATCAATTGGTTTAGCAAGACAAATCAGATGATTGTGGATTTAGGACAATGAGTGTATTCAATTAAAAACCTCATTCTTTTCAAATAATTATGGAAACTCTCCTAAGTCTGAACTTATAAATGTTCCCTGCAGAGCAATATGCAACTTAATGTATGGGTTGGTGAGGAAAAAATGGTCAAGGTATTGATGCTTCAACTTTCCAATTTATTCATATCTGTTGAAAGCTTTATATTGAGGCCTTTTAAAATACCTTTAATTTTCTTAATATAAAAATAATGATTAAGAACTTTTTTGACGAAAGAATTCATAAACAATATATAAAGGCAAATGATACACTAAGCAAAAACATTTGTAGGGCATATAAGTAACAAAGGTTCACTTGCCATAATATGTAAGAGGATATAGCAATTCAGCTGGAATAAAAAAGATAAAGCCTACAATAAAAATGGAAAATGAGGGGCGCCTGGGTGGCTTAGTCGGTTAAGTGTCCAACTTTCGCTTAGGTCATGATCTCGCGGTTCGTGGGTTCGAGCCCCGCGTCAGGCTCTGTGTTGACTGCCAGCTCAGAGCCTGGAGCCTGTTTCAGTCTGTGACTCCCTCTTTCTCTGACCCTCCCTTACTCATGCTCTCTCTCTCTCTCTCTCTCTCCTAGAAATAAATAAAACATAAAAAAAACCTGAAAAAAAAAACGGAAAATGATACTTATCAGCAACTTACAAAAGAAGAAGTACAAATTACCAATAAGTAGTACAGAAATAAAATTAAACTCATTACTTATAAAAATATAAATTTAAATGGTAACAAGATCCCATACCTCACCTGTTGAAAAATAAATAGCACAAAATAAATGGACTCATTGGGTAGTGCTGAGGATGCATTTAATAAGGAACTTCTATATGGAGCATATGCTTTCTACCTTGTTATGGAGAAAAATTTGGGGTTATTTATCAAAATTTAAAATATGCCCATTTTGGGGGGCACTTGGGTGGCTCAGTTGGTTGAGCATCCAACTCTTGATTTCAGTTCAGGTCATGATCTCACAGTTCCTGAGATTAAGACTCAAGTCAAGCTCTGTGCTGACAGTGTGGAGTCTGCTTAGGATTCTTTCTCTCCCTCTCTCTCTGCCCCTCCCCTGCTCACATGCTCTCTCTCTCAAGAATAAATAAACGTAAGAACTTTAAAAATATGCCATTTCCTTCCGCGGGGATGTTAATCGACAGAAATACTGGCTTACATGAGCAGAGACATGTGTATAATGTGGTTGAGGGCAGGACTGAAATCTGAGGTCTGGTCATATGGGACCAGTTCCATAAATCATGGTAATTGTGGAAACTATGCAGTCTTTTAAAAAGAAATACAATACATATTTATGTACTAACATAATAAATTGATTGTTTACTAAAAAAGGCAAGTCGTAGAACATAGCCTGTAAGATATTCTTGTTTTGACAAAAAAGAAACTGGTTTGGAAGAAAACACACTAAAAGTTAATAATGAGTACTTGTGAGGAATGGAATTCAAAGTAGGGGGTGGGGAATTTTCTTTTGAGTTTTTGAGTTTTTTAATGTTGGAAAGTTTTATATAGAGCATTTTGTTACTTTGTAAGAAAAAATAGAAAATTGGAAAATAAAGAAACATCGGGGGAGACAAAGGTCACCCATAATTCCACCACCTACATGTAACTATTTTTAATGTTTTGGGATAATACTTTCATGTATATATTTCCCTGTGTGTGTGTATGTCTCTTGTCTTCAGATGATTTTCCCCTGTGTGAATATTTTTGGACAACTCCTGTTTAATAGTAGTTTATGATATCCTATGCCAGGGCAATATCATAATTAATTTAATTATTCCATATTATTGGATATTAATGTGTTTCTAATATATAAGTATTACAGATACCACTGAGATTACCATTGTGACAGATAAATCTCTGCCTACATCTCTGGTTATTTGCTTAAAATAAATTCTTAGAAGTATGTTTATTGGATTGAACTATGTGAGCATTTGTTTAATTTTCATTTTTATAATTTTCAATTTTATAATTTCATTTTTGTTATATAATTATAATTTAATTTTGAAAATCTTTGAACAGAATACTGTGAGGTGAAAAGTAAAAGCTCCCATGTTTCCTTGGTCACTGACATGTAGCATTTACAATAATGGAAAAACATAGAAATTCATAGATGTCTCCAGAAAACAGCTAAGTGAGTCAACTATTTCTGATTTAGGAATGTTTGTCTGCCATAAAACAAACAGTATTTCCAACCATTTAATACAAAATAATCTTTCTTAGGCATAAACAAAGGTGTTTGTAATATAAGAAGAGAGGTAATATAGGGGTGCCTGGGTGGCTCAGTTGCTTAAGCGTCTGACTCTTGGTTTCTTCTTTGGTCATGATCTTATGGTTCACGAGTTCAAGCCCCGCATCTGGCTCTGCACTGACAGTGAGGAGCCTGCTTGGAGTTCTCTCTTTTCTCCCATTCTCCCTGAACCTCTCCCACACTCTCTCTCTCTCTCTCTTTCTCTCTCAAAATAAGTAAACTTTAAAAAAGAGAGAGAGAGGTAGTATATTCACATGAAAATGAACTGGAGAGTTTTGGAATAGGACAAATTATACAGAGGGGAGAGGTCTGTGAAGATGATTTGACTAGTGGTAGTAGACTTGTTTTGCTCATAAATAGCTTCTGCACTTCTCAAACTGTAAGCCAGTTCTGGCCAAGCCCTGTGTTTTGTCAGAGGGCTCCCAGCTCAGTGCTTGCTCTGTCCTAAATTCTGGACTCAATCCCTCTCCATCTGGGATTCGCACACCTTTTTTGCGAAGGACCGGACAGTTAATATTTCAGGCTTTGCCCACCACACGGGCTCCATTGCAAAGACTCTATTCTGCTGCCGTAGCAAAAAAGCAGCTGTAGACAATATCAAAAGGAAAGAGCGAGGCCATGCTGCCATCAAGTTTATTTATGAATGCTGAAATCTGACTTCATATAATTTTCACATTTTGTGAAATATTTTGCCTTTTTTCCAATCATTTAAAAATGTAAAAACCATTTTTAGCTCGTGGGGAGGGCTTGGCCTGCGGGATGGAGTTTGTGGACACCTGTTCACAGAAAATGGACCAAGAACCTCTTCCAAGGAAAGGATGGAATTTCCTTGCATACAAAGAAAGGTCCCACACTGGAGACAGGCTTAACTCACGAGCTGTTTTTGTCTGGCATAGTTCTAGAGGAAAAACCTTGTTGTTTTCAGATGCGAAACCTTTCTCAGACAAAGCAGGTGAAAACCCATTGCCAGCCCTCATCTCCTGGGGTGGGGCATGGAGGGCGGGCGGAAGCCAGTTTCCAATTTTGGGGGCAGTGGGGCAGCCGGAAACACAGGAGCAGTAACACTTCCCGTGTCAGATTGATCTTCCTGAGGTACTGCGGTGACACAGGGTTCCTCCTTTCTCTCCCCTTGTCTTCTTCCGTCCCAGTTTTCAGACAGACTTCGTTTGAATGACACAAGTAGCGGTGGGGGATTAGGGATGAGGGCGAAGTACAGAAAAGGAAGCATACATTTGAGAAGTCACCTTTTCAAGGTAAGTCTGCTTCCTGTTTCCCTCAAATCCTTGTGAAAAGGACCGGAAGTGGCCACATGGATGGCTTAGTAGAGCGTCTTCATTTGATCGACGAGCCAGTTGAAACGCAGGCACAGTGAGGTATGTGTCTGAGATTGCCAGTCTCTAGGGGCAGAAGGAGGTCTGGAACTCAGAATTCGGGCTCCTGTATTCCTGCTCAGGGCCTCCACCCCTTTGGAAGGAGTTCAGCATTAAAAGCCAAGCAAATATCACAGAAGCCAATGACATGGTATTTGGTAGCAGGATATGGAACCCAGTGCCTGGAGCCCGCAGCCCTGGGTGGACAGGCTTGGTTGGAGAAAGGGCGCTGTGGTCCCTCTCCCGTGGCCGCCTCCCTCGGCCCACATGCCATGCCCAGGAAGGGTAGGCGCCTGGCGGTGGGCCCGCCGCTGTGCCGCTTCTCGGAAGATCTGCTGCTGCCCAGGTACCTTTGGGGATTAAAACAAGGGACTGGAGTTGGCTTGCTGGTTTAGAGAATGTGAACCATTTTAGGATAACTCCAATTTTTCCTAGGCCTTTTATCCTGGAATCGGTGGGGGACGGGGTCAATGCTCTATTGCTCCCATGGTCTTTCATTCAGCACGAAAACAAGAAAGGCTTTTCAATATTGAATTTGGAAGGATTGACATTTCTCCCTCATGGCATCTGAATTTAATTTATAGTCTTCGACTTCAACTAACTACAAATAAACTAAAGGCCTTACTGAACAGCTGGGCCAGAGTATTATTTTTGGATGTCATGGGGGCCAGCAAAGGAAAAAGAGCCCAATTCACTTCTGTCTCTCCTCTAATCTGCTGCAGGGGATTTCAGGGCTCTTTAGATCAAATCTTCCAGATTGGTTGATGTCCTGATTTAGGATCCAGGAATCCTAAGCAAGGGAGTTCATGTTGAGGTTATTAACTTTTTATTAACCGCGAAACAGGATATGCCTATTTCTTTCCCACTCCCGTTTGATTCTTGATTGGGATGAATAAAGGAATTTTCACAAGTGTTCTACGAGTTTGTTATGTGTTCTGTACTGTTCCAAAATGTCTTGGACCACCATTGAATCAAATTTAAAATGGAAGGGGAAGAAGCAAAGTTGTGGGCTGGAATAAATAGGGTGCTATGTTGATATTGACCTGAGTTCTGGTTTAGCTCTGACCCTAGGACAAGTGAATTTGCCTGGCTGGGTGTCAATGTCCTCGCTTTTCAAATGAAAGCCACCTAGTTCAAACTCATTGTGATTCCACAACAAAGAGTGAAGGCCTTTTTCTTTGTAAGTAGCTTGTATCTCCTGTCATGGCGAGGAAGGGGAATATTATTTTTTTTCTCACAGTACCTCAGAAGAAAAGAGAAGGAGGCCAATGTCTAGACTTCAGCTCCAAGTCCTGATTTGGTAGATGCTTTTTTTTGCGACTTACAAATGGGAGAGAAATGGCTACTCTTCCATGGGTCTCCACAGTTAACAGCCATTTTCACTTAACCTCATAGTAAACTTTGGAATTTACCTCCCATTCAAAAGAACTTAACCAGCAGCATCTTGGCCTGAGTGGGAAGTCCCACCCTGGAGGTGCCAGCATGAGCAGTGGGAGGGGACCAGAGCAGGCTCCCTTCCCTACCCCCAAGGATGAGGCCACTTAGTGGTGGTGGCGTGCTAACTGGGCCTTCGATTCTCTTCCAGTGGATGGTTTTCGGATTCCTAAGAAGACCTGACAGAGTTCCTGAGACAGCTTTCAGTCAAGTCATCCCTGTGGTGTCTCTTGACTTTTTATTAAGTGCTTCTAAATTTGCAGACAAATGTTTACATAGAAGAGAGATTTTTATGAGAACTGGAAAATTGTCCCAGGCAATGTTTAAGGATATTTTATAATTTATGTAGATTAATGAGCTCTTCACCCACTCCTGGTTTTCTTTCCTGTTCAGAATCTGTACAGAAAAAATTGAGAAGGAATGTCTTCACTTTATTAATAGACTCAAAAGAACAGCTAGAGTCAGTAGGAAGGCTTAGGAGGTCTGGGGAGTGGGGAGGGTTGGGGAGGGTGGTGTCTGTTTTCAGAAGGTGAACAACAAGGCTTCTGAACACCTGCAGAGATTAATTGATTTGGGGCCATTGCTGCTACTACCTCCAGGCATCTACAAGTTCTGGTCTCCTGGATTCTGGCACTAGGTCTTTAAGAGAACGAAGTTGCTTCACCTGTTGAAACTGTAAAATAGTGAGAAAGTCCTCAATTTGGAGTCAGAGGCCTGGTTTTGAGTCTACTAAAGCTACTTTCTCTCTCCACGTGACTTTACGAAAGTGACTCTGCTACAGATTCCTCCATGATAACCTTTTGGTAAGAAATGGCTTCCCCAGTGGTTTAGGAGGGTTAACTATATTATGCGTGCGACAGGTTGAACACAGAACAGCAGATCAGATTGTTAGAATGAGAAAGTTGAATCACATCAGCCATCCAGTCCACTTGATTTACATGGCTGTACATTTGACATTCTGTCACTTAATACCCATTGAGTGTTTACAACGTACTAGGCTCTGTGCCAGGTGCTGAGTATACGGGGATGAACAAAAAATATTATTTACCTTCAAGGTACTTACAGTCAGAGAGAAGCCTTTTATTTAGCCTGCAAATGCTAAGGACTTAAAACTTTTAAAGGGTTGTTTTTTTTTTTTTTTTAAGATAGTTTAAGATGTTGAGTGAAAAGATTTGATACCAAAGAGAAACCCATTTTTTGGCATCTTCCCAGAATCTGTAA
This sequence comes from Crocuta crocuta, assembly GCF_008692635.1. NCBI lineage: Eukaryota > Metazoa > Chordata > Mammalia > Carnivora > Hyaenidae > Crocuta > Crocuta crocuta. Next base: position 2,417,948 of record NW_027532249.1, read on the forward strand.
AGGGAGAATTTTGTGGCCCAAACATAAGTTGACTATAATCATCTAATTACATCATCAGAACAAGCTTGTTTTCTTCTTGGTGAATTTATATGAAGTTGCAAAATGATGAAAAAAATTAAACCACATTTAGTTATTGTGTTTGTTTATTAAATTGGTTATGTTAAGATGAAGTGATTTTAGAACTCTTTCAGAGTCTCCATATTGGATCAACAGTGTTTGTCATGGAAGGTGTTGGCTGGGAACCAGCTTGGGTGATGGGTCTGGCCAGTGCCTCAAAATGGGAGCCCTGCTTTATTTAGGCTACACAGCATTTCTGGAAATGGCAAGTCACCTTATAGACCAAAGAGAAAAAATACTGTCTTCCTCTAGGCTACCTAATGATCTATTCCATATTATTTTTTCAATGTATTGAAAAATTGAAATTGAAAATTTACTTTTCAATGATAAGTAAAACTATTAAAGTTAGAATGTTTCCAGAAATCATTCTCTGGTTTGAAAATCTTTTGGAAAAGAATATTTGGGCTCCAAATATCAGAATTGTAAGTTCTTAGGCACATCAGGCCTTAGGGTAAGTGAGGATGATGTGGTTTTAAGCAATACCTTAAACAGATAGTAAGCCATTTTTTTTTTCTGAGGATAGGTTTTGACAGGGAAAGGGAAGAGAAAATATGAACATCTGCTATTTGCTGAAAAGACAGGTATGTGAAAATTGTGAGATTGAGGAGGACGGGTAGGGAGCTCCATGCAATATAATTTTCTCACTTCCAGCCCTAATGATATAGGCTCAGTTACAAAAAGGCAAAAACTGAATTTCATCTGTGAATCTCTTTCCTGGTTTTATAATGGTCTTTGTGTTCAAATTTTTTCAATACGCAAAGTTGAATTCAGATTGCCTCACCCAGTGAAGTTTATTCTTGGTTGTGAAAAAAAATGTGTCTCATTTTTTTCATAGGAATTAAAAAAAATTTTTAATTAATAACTTCTTTTCCTGGTTACAAAAATAATCTATGTTAATTCTAGGAAATATAAAAATAGACTGAAATCTGTAAATAACAGATTACAAATTAATCATGTTTTCCTACTGAGTAAAGGCTATGACTATTATTTTTTATCTTCCTTTATCCTAGCTTTTAAAAAAGTGGAATATTTAGGTATAACTTTTATGATATCTTAATAAAATATAGCCATATGGTATACATTTTTGGTAATTTGCTATATTTATTTAGTGGTCTCTTGGTAAATGTTCATTTTTTATAACTTTAGATGGGTGAACAGTATTTGGTAATTTGGACTTTCCTTAACATTTTAAACTTTATTTAGCCTATTGTTATTTTCAATTCTTTGCATTTACCAGTAGTGTTTGAAATGCTATGTTTTGATCTTGGAGCAGAATATACTCCATGAATCTCTAGCCTCAAATGTCTTTTTGCAGCCAAACATGCCAGGCAGCCTCTTGAAAGCTGACTTTTTAGCCACCTCTCTCAGTGAAACGAAGCCTGCATCAAAAACCACATTTGCCACACACTCCAAAGAATCTTTTATTGGAATACTGGCTGTGTTTCACTTATTGCATGGGAAACCTCACTGTTGTATCCTTTACTGAACCCAGTGACAGAACACGCTCTGCTTTAAGGGAGTGTTGGGGTGGAAGGGGATCTTCTCTAATTGTGTCTGAGTCATGACTCAGGGTGAGATCTCTTTTGTGCTGTTGAATTGGGACTGCTACCTTTGGAAGCTAGTGTCTGGTTACTCATCCCTGATTCTGAGAGCTGAATCAAGGACTGGCAGTTAACAAATCTTTATCCCAGAGAACACCTCGAGTTGGAGGATTCCGATAGCAACAGTAGCATCATGAACAAAGCAAACACTCCTGGAGTGCTCTCACTGGGCAGCCCTTTCTGGGCATGCTCACATCTTATTTAACCCCTCCCATGTCGCCCATGAAGTAGGTAGTCTTCTTATCCTTACACTGTAGATAAGATAACAGAACCAGTAACGTTTACACCAAATGCGTTGTTAGCTACTAAACAAGTTGTTAAATCGTTTTGGTCTTGGGGTAAGTTTTCAATATAAGCATCCCTGATTAATGGCAATGTTCAAAACATAATCGTTCTTGTAATTTTCCCACTATACCTCTAAATTTATTAGAGAATATTTCTTGTTTAATTTTAAATAGCGGCTAGAGAGGTGACATTTTTCATGCACAAGTATAGGGATCCCTGCGTTCCTGTATTTGTGGCTTTCTCAGCAAATTTGTCTTCCCCATGGAAATGTATGGTGCGGCCTTTTACAGAAGAATGTGTCCTGCACAGACTCTTAAAGGAAGTAGGGGATGTGGTTGTGAAACTCTGATTGGAAAGATAAAATGGTTGCGCATCTATTTTTTGCCTTGTATTTATACTTTAAGCTTGCATATTGGGCAGTTTGCCTAGAAATAATTGACTTCCCTTGCCCTCTCCCTCTCCCCGGAGCCCCTGTCCCTTCAGGTCCAAAATAGGTTTCTTTTCCATGGTGTTTGGCCAGTCCAGCCAGTGGATATTGTCAAGCCACTAGCCTGTCGAATTTCGTGCAGCCCACACTGAGGGTCTCCCAAGTGAATGGTTCACTTCCATTTCCAAGTGTAAAGGCAAATATAAATCCTTATTTGTCCCTTTGTTGTTTTGTACCTCCTTCTCCCTCGCCCCTCTCTCACTCTGCGCCCCTCCCCCTTGCTTCCTTGCACTTAATCTGGTAGGTCAGATCTGGCAGCCAGTTTATCAAAGGTCAGGGGGGACTTCTGCAGTCTGTTCCAGGAAAAGGCACCACTACAGATGCTCTATAATGGAGAATCGATAGAAAAGAAAAACCTTGGCAAGCTGAGCTGAACAAGAGGCACAAACCAGCAGAATCTGGGCATCAGGACTGTTAGGTTGCCTGCTTTGTCTTGCCATCCCTTGCCTTTCAGAAGGGCTCCACCTGAGGGGCGCCTGGGTGGCTTAGTCGGTTAAGCGTCCGACTTTCGCTTGGGTCATGATCTCGCGGTTCGTGGGTTCGAGCCCCGCGTCGGGCTCTGTGCTGACTGCCAGCTCGGAGCCTGGAGCCTGTTTCAGTCTGTGACTCCCTCTCTCTCTGACCCTCCCCTG
>NW_027532249.1:2421100-2421914 GCF_008692635.1 Crocuta crocuta
AGGGCTCCACCTGGTTCAGGGTTACCTGGGGGGGGGGCCCTTTTAGAATTTCAAATTAAACCCTTCACACACTCCTCTTTTATGGAATGAGAAGAGGCATCGGAAAGTTTTTTGACATCTTTTGTCACGGTTTTGTGATCCCGTTGGAGGTCACAGCTCATTAGATCAAGAGGTTCTCTTTGTAGAACTTAAAATGGCCTGGATTTGTATCAGACCCCAGATAGAGGTCGCAGTGAAGGGCTAGGCCAGGAAATGCTCCTTGCACAGAGCTCGGACACTTCTGGCTTTGAAATACTACTTACTCCTCAGGCCCTGCAGACATGGAAAAGAACATCTCTTCCTTCTGCTAAGCACCTCGGCAGCATTCCTTGATCCATAGAATATTTGAGGAGGTAGATGTACCTTCTACCCGTCAACATTCTTGTGCTATCAGGTCAATAAACCGTGTACCAATTAGAAAGTTCTGTGATGGAGTTTCTAGGGACTTGGCACAGGCAGTGGGTGTTCCAGAATGCTAGCCGGTGGTGATTATTCCTCAGAAAAAGAATGGTTCTCTCCTCCCCCTCCCCCTGTCATTTCACCTGAGAATTGGTTACTTAAGCTTGTCACTTAAAACAGATTTCAGGAGTTTGGGCAATTAAACATTGTACATACATTCTTTCCCCGCTATTTGCAGAGTCCTGGGATGGGAAAGCATCTTGAGAGGTTACAGAGGATGCTGGTAATTCAGATGCAGTCAGCCATCTTCACTGCTTTGGATTCTTTTTTTTTTTTTTTTTTTTTTTTTTTTTTTTTTTTTTTTAAGAGAGAGGGA
>NW_027532249.1:2421957-2453950 GCF_008692635.1 Crocuta crocuta
TTTTTTTTTTTTTTTTTTTTTTTTTTAGTTTATTTATTTACTTTGAGAGAGAGGGAGACAGAATCCCACACAGGCTCTGTGATGTCAGAGAGGAGCCCAGTGTGGGGCTCGAACTCAAAAACCATGAGATCATGACCTAAGTGGAGATCAAGAGTCAGAGGTTCAACTGACTGAGCCACCCAGGTGCCCCGCACTGCTTTGGATTCTTATCTCTTGATGAAGTGAATGATTTCTTCAATTCAGTTATATTTTTTTTATATTGCAAATGTTCAATTATACATTGTGTTCTGTTTAGTTCAATCCAACAACAGGTTTTAAATCTTACCAGGGAGATCCTCGGTGTATCCTGTTAAGCATTCTATTGTCAAGGTGCATTAAGATGACTTAAGGTGCATGGAGAGTTTATAGGGGTGGTCGTCCGTCATTATGCACAGCCAGATTTCCTGGAATATTTTGGAAAAGTGTAATTGTTGAAGCACTACTGCTGCAGATTTGGACTCAATGAGTGTGAATGGGACTGCCCAGAAGATTCTGACATGTGGCCAGTTGTAAGGAAGAGGATACACACATGTGCACATATCATTAACACTAGGCCACCTAATAATTGCTGTAACTGATTTATAAACAGTATATCGGGGCACAGTTTCTCTGATAACTAAATCAAACTAAATGTTATTTGTAGCATCACCTGGCTAATTCCCATGGGCAGTCTCTTTCTCCACGCTTGCTGGTCTCAGTGGGCATTGGTCACTATGTGGAAGATTTCCCATTTACTCTTCCAGATCACCAGCTACCCTTGTGGGTACCAGAGGCTTCCCTGCATGGACTAGTCAAGGTGCTTTTCTGCCCTTGCAATCAATACTGGATGGGTTTGGCCAACAAGCAGCTCTGGCAAGGGGCTGGAGGGCAGGAGGAGAGAGTTCAGGTGCAAGTGGCCCCCGACTGTTGATGGTGCTCTGGTTCTCTGCAATCCTTTATACCTTTTTGTAACCTAGATGACCCTATTGGATATAGCCCCTTCTTTACACTTTCTTCAATTACCTGATGTGAGTGTATCACTTGTGGTCCACTAGGTCCTTGGTTGACATGGTCTTACATATTTGTCGCTAGGAAATGGTACGTATGGTAAAGAAAGCATAAGTTGATTACTCTAGGGATCAAAGAGTAAAGTCAATGAGAATATAGAAAAACCTATCAATACAGTTCTCTCTGAGTCTGTCAGGAGCTTTAAGGTTCTCCTATGAACATATCTAATTTCTGCTCTGTAGAGATGAAGAAGTCTTGCTGAATATGGAAATCCACTGAATAGACAGTCGCAGAGAATGTTCTGGACTTTTCCTATAAGGGTGTGGGTCCTAGCCCTTTGTTTCATCTAGATTTCCTCAATCAAGCAGTTATTATAAGAACATCAAAGTGAGAGTTCATTATTCTAATGGTCTTGGAATTCTGCTCTCATGTGTTGGTTTCAGGACCTTCTCTGTTAAGTCCCCAGGGATACTGGAAACATAGGACAGAGTTGATGCCTTTAGGTGCTTATAGTTTCCTGGGTCAGGGGAAGACTTGTAACCAAATAATTCAAGTGTTGTGTACACGTAGGAGTCTGTACAAGGCCTCATGGGAACACGGCCAAGGAAGTGTCTTGTTCAGCATGGAATGTTCAAGAGATGACTTTCTGAATGAGATGCTTGAGTGACTAAGAAAAAAATACAGGAGGCAGTGTGTTTTAATACAAAGGCCAAGAGAAAACCAAAAGAGAAGCAACAGCAATGGGAGTTGCCAGCAGATTGTTGTACGTGAGGGTTCCAGTTGCTCAGAAGGCAGTAGGTGGAAAGGCAGAAGGAACCAAAACACATGAGTCTCTGGGTTGCACGCAGAGTTCTTCTGTTGACACACCTTGCTTCTGACCCGAGACAGGCCCCCCTGGGAGGAAGCTCAAGACTTTATGTAGCTGGACAGAAGCACAAAAGCAAATCTAGTGTGTGTGTGGGGAGGAGGAGGGTTATGCATTCTTGGAGAAACTTGTGGAAGGTGTTCAGAAGAGAAGGCGAGCACAGTATTTTTAGGGGATGTGAAGAGGTACATAGACAAAGTGGGAATAAAATCATCAGCCTTCACAGAAAGCCCCAGAGCATAAAGCTATTTTCTTGTCACTGTACATTGAGGTTATACACTCCTTGAACACCAGCACCATGTTCTTTTTTATTTGCAGAGGAAACACACTTTGATTATCTAGAGTCAGATAAATATATTTACATTACAATGAAGAATGACCAAGGGACTTGCTTGGGGGAGAGAAGCTTGTGCGCAGACACAGGCTTCTGCCTGTGAGAAGGTAGTTTCACCCTGTGCACCCACTGATAGCCTCAGGGAGGGAAGGGACACTGATGGGTTTGGCCAGTTTCCTGCCATGCCTCAGATGGATTGTCTCTCATTTTTATCCAAAACACACAAGAGTTAACATTATTCCCTGAGAATAAAAACCTTGGAGATTGAGGTGCAATTTTGAATTAAAAATCCTGTTCCTCTTAAATGTGACATTTTCAGCTTCTTCACCCTAAAAAAATATTCTTCCCATTAAAAAAAACTCGAATTATTTATTTTCCTCAATTTTTGTATTATAAAAAAGTTTAGCCGGATAAACAGGGATCCACTATCACCACATGATTGTGCTTTTCACATCAATCGCTTCCTTCAGAGTAATTACTGGCAAATTTGTAAATTTGTTATTACTTTTAGGTATTTTATGATGATATCAAGTTTTCCTCTTACTTATTTTTTCCACTTCCTTGTCAATCTCCTTAACCTGTCATTAGGAATTCCATAACGAGCTTTCATAACATGAGAACAATAATGTTTTAAAAAGTCAACTTTGGGGCACCTGGGTGACTCAGTTGGTTAAGCGTCCGACTTCGGCTCCGGTCATGATCTCACGGTTCGTGGGTTTGAGCCCCGCGTTGGGCTTTGTGTTGACAGCTAGCTCAGAGCCTTGAGCCTGATTTGGATTCTTTGTCTTCCTCTCTCTCTGACCCTTCCCTGCTCACACTGCCTCTCTCTCTCTCTCTCTCTCTCTCTCTGTCTCTCTCAGAAATAAATATTCCATTAAAAAAACATCAACTTCACATTAATTTAATATTTATGGCAGCTAATAATTTTAATATTTCCCACTATTGACATACTTTCTATTTTTAAAAATAATAAATAACTATTTTCTTGTATGTCTTGTCAATCCAATTCAATACAACATATATTTGTTGATTACTCACTCCATGCCAGGAAGTTGTATTAGATGATGAGAGTGTAAGAAATCATTTATAGTCTCTATCCTGTGTACTTTGCAGGGTTCAGATCACCACATATACCATTAGGGTTTTCATTATGGGAAAGATGCCTTTCTTCCCTCTCTTTCTCCCTTCCTCCCCACTCCTTTCTTTTTTTCTCTTTTCTTCGTCCGTACTTTTTTGTCTGTGTTCCAGTAAGCATTATAATTCAAGTGAGACTTTGTTTTTTTAAGTTTCCTATATTTTCATAGTGATGTGTGTTGTTCCATATTTAGCCTCCCATTAAGGTCTAGGAAATTGCAGCTTTAATAGAGAAGGGAAGAGGGGCTCAGGAAGAAGGAAGGGTAGGAGATTCATAATTTATCAGGCTAGGAGTACTGACTCATCATTTATGACCAGAGAATCATTTAAAGAATTAAAGGTGTGTGTAAGAACCCCGCTAAGTCAGAGTGGGCGTGTGGGAGGCTGGGGTGGAGAAGCTTAGCCAGCACATGGCATTGGTGCTGGTTTCACCAGATACATTTGAAGGGGAAGGAAGTGGAGGGGCTTTCCAGGAAATTGGACATCCCATCAAAAAGAAAGGAGGAATGAAAAATTTTGGGTATTTCAGGAAACACAAAGAGGTGACTGAAGTTTGTGGCATGGTGAAGCCTGAGGCTGAGAGGGGTTGTCCAGATTTTAGAGGGTGTGGACCTTTGTGGATGAAGAGTTGGTATAAGGAAACAGAAGTCTGACATTGAGAGATTGATTCGATTTGGATCTTGTTGTATTGTCTTCTGGCTACAGACCTGACTAAGGGCACAATATCCTTTGAAAGTCACATTGCATTCATCTTTAAAAGAATAGGACAGTACCGCACAGGGCTTTGTGCAGATTATATATATATATATATGAACCCATATATATATATGGGTTCATTCTGTCCTGGACTCGTTTACTTAGCAACTGCTCTGTGGCAGCCTCATTCTGGGGTAAGCAGACAAACAGAAGTTCCAGATGATGTCAAATCTCCAACATAAGGATAAGTAATAGATGATACAATATGCATATAACTAATAATTGTCATTACTCTTATTCTTGAGGTTGTTGAAGGTAAAGGAGGGGTGTGTTCACATTACTCTTATTCTTGAGGTTGTTGAAGGTAAAGGAGGGGTGTGTTCACATTTATATACTAGAAAGATGATTCTGGGAGCCTGGCATTCCATCCCATCTCAAATCTGATTTCTTAAAAATGGGAATTGGGAAGCTCACATTTGCTAGTGGAGTGATGTCTACTGGAGTTTCTGCCATCTCAAATTGTTAGGATCCAGTTCTCATTAGATAAAATAGTTAATGAAAGTAGGGTATAGGCCTCTAAGGGTAAGTAAAATTAAATCACAGAGTTCCCAAACCCTGTGCGTTCTAGGGGAAGGATGAGGGAGGAGGAAGTCCACAGGACAGACTTGCTGTGGTTGGGTCCCCATGGTGATGGGTGGCCAGTGTAAATGAAGGAAAGCTTCTGGAATCTGAGAGTTGAGTTCTGGCTCTACATCCTAACCCTTGTGTAATTCGTGCTCTCTGAAAAGGGGTATTGACAATTCTTACTTCACAGGACCATAGGGTGCATCGAATGAGATAAAGGCTTTGTAACCTGAACAGCGCTAGCAAGTTATTTTCCCTAGAACCTGGCAAATGCTCTTTATAATATGATTGATTCACCAAAGGGTTATGAAGAGAAAAATTAATTGTATCAGATATCAAATAACCAGGGTTCCCTTTTTTACCTCCTCTTTCTCCTAATTGAATTGATTGGCTTTTTAATCAAAATAGACTATGTAGACTGGTTGTTTGGTATCAAACACATGTACAGTGGCTGTCATATGGAGCTTTTCTGTCCTCTGAGCCCCAGTTGCTTGGCCTGTGAGAGCCCAGAGACCTCTGAGGACGATTTCTGCACATTTCCCCAAGTCTTTCTGCCTTGGGGCTTTCTATATCTGTGGCCTGCCTCAGTTCTGCTGCATGTCAAGTGGGATACAAGGCACAATCCTTTCAGTGCTTGTACCAAACCTTAATGAGTTCCCTGTATCCTGGGAGGAAACCATTCTGTGTCCAGCAGGGCTTACACAGCCGAGTGGCTTCACTTCCATGCTCAGTGTTCTCTCTCTAATCTCCTTTTTTGAAGCCCAGACAGCATGACCCCCTCTAACAGAGGATTTGTGGCCTTTCCTCGACTCCATGGGATCTCTCATTCAAACCCAAGAATCTGTCACACAAAATGTCCAAACAAATACAGTTCTCTTTCTATGAGAGACTGGTCCTAGCTACTAATTGAATAAAAAATACTTCCATCTTGTTGTAAAACACAACAGATTGGCTTTTGAGAGTAGTTAGACATGAAATGAAGTTAAAACATAGAAGCTGGTCTGCCTCATAGTCCTCACCTGCGTAATGATTTCCTGAAGGAGAGGACTGGCCTTGCACCAGCTGCTGGTTAGGAAGGAACAGGAAGAAAAAAGACTGGCATGGGCTGGACCCTCAGGTTGTGAATGGTGGGGGGTGGCAGGTGGAGAGGGTTGCTTGGCTCACCCTGAATGAGTTCTGCAGAGTGAAGGAGTTAACAGCCACTCTATTGACTGTGACTTCTGTGACAGAAAGGGTCACCTCTGATTCACAGGAAGCTATAGATTGATGGATTCATTCCATTTTGTTTCCACATTCCTACAGGCTAGTATATGAGTTGAATATAGTTTGATAGGACCAAATTGTGCTCTTTCTCCTTTGAAATGTACCTCCGCCCATTACTGCAGTCTGGAAGCGGCCTTGGGGAAAGGAACTTGGGGGGCCCAGGTTGCATTGCTGAAGAAAATGAGTAGGAAGAAAAAAGTTGGGGTTTGCTTTCCTTTAGTTTCCAGGTTATATTTCTAGGCAATCTGCTACAAAAGTTAGCAGGTTCCAGATGGTAGCTGAGAAAACAAACAAACAAACAACAAACAACTTTAGTTTCTTCTGAAACAAAACCAAGAATTGTTTATTCTTCAGGATTCATTTGTGCCAAGGAGGGGCAAGTCAGTTTAAAAACACCAAGCAACCTCAGGATGGTGTACATATAAGTGGAAGATAATGAGAACTCGTAATCTCTATTTCCCTGCCCTTGCCCCCAGCCCCCCGCCTTAAGTTGTTGCTATGACGGTTTAGTTGGCTTACTACACTAGTTCTTACTGATGGAGTGGTTGGGGGTGACTTGTTGGCCATTGTGTGATTCACCCCAAATCATGTAAGTTTCATTTTGCAAAGCTCCTTTCCATTTTTTAAAAAGTTCATTTATTTATTTTGAGAGAGAGAGAGAGAGAGAGAGAGAAGACTGTTCATGCACTAGCAGGGGAGGGTCAGAAAGAAAGAGAGAATCCCAAGCAGGCTCTGCGCTCCGCACTGAGCCCAACTTGGAGCTCAGTCTCACTGGCAGTGAGATCATGACCTGAGCTGAAATCAAGAGTAGATGTTGAACCAACTGAGCCACCCAGGTGTCCTGGTTCCTGCCCTTTTTTAGCTGAAAAAGAAAAGGAAGAAAACTTCACTGGAGGTCCTGAAGGGTGTGTTTGCTTTCCTGTCTCCTGGAGATGTTTTGCTCTTAGAGTTTCTGCTCCTCTTTTTCTCTTCCAACCCCCAGGATGGACATCTGATCCTGACTCCTATCACCTCGGGTGGGTGCTATCCCAGCTGGGAACTCAGTCTCACCATCGGCGAAGTGGCCCCAGGACAGCCCCTTGCAACTCATCCCATGGTTTATTTAAACATTTCTAGTTGAATTACCCTGTAGCAATATTTAAAAACTACATCCGACATAAGTGAAGAGAGGCAGAAGCTTGGAGTAATAATGGGTTTCCTTGTGTGGCTCTGCTGGGATTAATATTTTGACTTTCTCTTCTGGTTGTCATCAGTGAGGAGTCATGTTAGGAGGTTCAATGAGTTTTTGCTAAAGATGGACAGTTGAAAAGCCTCTTTCCCCACTTTCTTTGTATCACAAATAAGGTTAATAAATGTCTGTCCACCCCCAGAGAGCTGACCGTAGTTTCATAGAGCCTCTTGTGGTGAAGTAGGATTTGCATTGAATCCATTTGTAAGAAATGGTTAAGAGTTGGAGTTTACACACCTTTTTCTCCCTGTAGAATCTCCCTGGACCTTCACTTCTTTGTGAAGTCACTTTCTGTCACTTCCTTGTGACAGAAAAGGTTCATGATTCAAGTGCCTCTCTTCTTTCTTGCCTCTTCCTGGTTGCCTGAGAGAAAATTATTACCCCAATATTTTTTTCTGACAGACACGTTCATCTTCTTCCTTTTGATGATGTTGTAGCCATGTCATTATGTTAGCCAGGTGGAGAATTACAGAATAATCCATTTGGTGAAAGCTGTTGAGCTTTTACACCATAGTCAGATATGACAGCTTTGCTCTGACCCTTCTGTTTTGAAGGGCAGTGTAAGTTCAACCTTTCATTCCTATATTCATTCTGCACCATAATCATCTGCTTATAATGTGTGAGGTATCACAATAGGTTCTCAAGGACAATGATGGCCGAGCCCTGCTTTTAAGTGGTTTAATCAAGAAAGTGACACATTAACATGGTGAAATACTACCAGGCTGTATGTAGTAAAGGCATAAGAGAAAGCCAAATGTTGTGAGTAGTCAGAAATGAAAGAGATTACTTTATCTTAGATTTATTTTTATTTTAAAATACAAAATAAGGGTGCCTGAATGGCTCATTTGGTTAAGGGCTTGACTCTTGATTTCCACTCAGGTCATGATCTCATGGTTGCTAGATAGAGCCCTTCGTCGGGCTCTGCATTGATTATGGAGACTGCTTAAGATTCTCTCTCTCCCTCTCCCGCTGCCCTTCCCCCTGTGTGCTCTCTCTCTCTCTTTCAAAAAAAAAATACAAAATATACACATACTCAGGAAACTTCAACATCGTAAGATGCCATTCTCTCACCTTCAGTGTCTTTTCCCAGAGCCCACCACTAGACTACTGGTAGCAGTCAGGTATATTCCTAAAGATGTTCTCCGTGTGCATAAGAGGGGGGTGGCAGAGTGCAGTGGTGAAGAGTGGTAAAGATTCTGGAGTCATCCTGAGTGAATCATCCCTGAGTGAGATTAAATTTCAGTTTCACCTTGACCTTGGGCAAGCTACATATCATTTTGAGCCTTAGTTTCCTGAAAATGGGGGATATTGCTAATATCTATCTCTTAGACCTGTTATATTCCATACTGTTTTATAACCTGTTTTTTTTAAACCAATTGTATTATGAACACCTTTCAGTGTTCATTCACATGTGCAGTAATCATTCTTTGTGACTACTGCACAGAGTTGCTCGTGGCAATCCTTATTGAATTACTCCCTTATTGCCAGACATACATGCTTTTGTATTCATAAAAGATTACCTTTTTATTGGGATAATGAGAATATTCTGTCGGAGGAGACAAACACTTGAGCTAGGTGAAAGAATGCGTAGGAATTTGGACTATGCTATCCGGCAGAGGGCATTAACAGGCTGGCGAGGAAAGAGGCAGGGATTTATTCACTCTCTCAGTAAATATTTACTTAATGCATACTGTGTTTAGGAATAGAAAGTGGAAAATAGAGTAACGAACAGGAAAGAGCCCCTGTTCCAAAGTGGCCAAGGGCCTGGTGATATGCAGGTTTGGGGAATGGCTAATGGGGGGCAGTAGCTAGAATGGAGCATATTTAAGGGGATGCATTGTTGCTAGGCCTTTTTGACATAGGCTAACAGTGGCAGGGTTCTGCAGCCTTCCTGTCTCCCAATGAAATATTGTCAAGTGACGAGCAAAGACATTTGTAGAGCCAACCGGCCTCTGCAGAATTTTGATATGAACCATCTAGCTGAGCCTCACAATGGCTCATGAGTGATACCTGCATTTGGGAGATAGACCAAGATACCCAAACAGTCTCGTTTGGAGGGACTTTGGGGAAAGTTCTGATACATTGCGGATCATCTAGTAAATAATGGGGCATAATGATAGGTCAGGAAGAGTCAGATGTTATCTTATGTGCGGCAATTTAGGAGATCCAAGACTTCTTTATCTATTGACCAAAAATCACATGCTTTATCAGGTCAAGGCCGAGAGCTGATGAAAACAGAGTAAGCTTCAACACGTACTGGAATTGTTACTCTCATTCTCCAGGTAGAGCAGCCTACCAGCAAGTTTTAAACTACTTTAATTTTATAAGGCAGAAGGATGTGGTGTATATTGAAAAGAAGGGTAGTAAGGAAGAGAGTGGGAAAGGCCGAGGCAGCCTGGGGAGTGGGATGGGGTTGGGTGTGCGAGTCTAGATGTCTCTTTAGTTTGCTCACTGTAAGGATTCTTTTGTACCCGCTTCTTTGCCAGTGACACAGACTTTGTGTGCAATTGGCATTCTGAGTGGTGAGGAAGTGACTAAATCCAAGGTCAAAGATTCTGCATAGTTAGAGCAAAGAGATCTGGCAGAAGAGGCTAATCCATTGCTATTTTAGATGTTGTTCTGGGAGCGAGGATTTGACACTGTGGTCGGAGGCTGTTCCTCATCCATGTGGTAGCATAAGCATAAAGCCCAGACATGGTTGAGAGCAGAATTCATGCCACGAAAGGTGTGTCTGCTTCTCTGGCAACAGAAATATCTGAAGGCAATAACAATAGCTCCGTATATGTCAGAGAAGAAGGTGCTCTCAGGAAGAAGCAGGCAGGATGTCAGAGTAAAATTATTAAGATAAAAACGGTCATCTTTCATCAATTTTCCGCCATATTAGTTGTTAAACAAGATAGAGCTCTGAGCAGCATCGTGTGCCGGGTGGAAGAACGTGACTTCACTATAGTGAACTCATTGATTTCTTCTTGTATGAGTGCACATGTCAGTCCAGGAAGGCTGCTGCTGAGAATAATCTGGACTATTCTACAGCCTATGGTGAAAGCCAACACACAAAAACATCTTAGTTTACTACATCTTTGAAAAAAGGAAACTGTGGCAGGGAGTAAATTAACCCTGTTCTTAAAAACCCACTGCTGCTTACATAAGGCATACATGTCTACACCTACATTCCAGCCCTGGTTATCTCCCTATTCCATAGTTGTCTCAAGTGGCTTATAGATAGAATGGCATTGTGGCTGATTCTCTTATTTCTGAAATGGAGATGATGTTTATTCTCCACTTGTAACACAGTTTCAATTGTGTGAACTTGCTAATATTTAATCATTTATGACAGATCAAGTTCAGTGGTTCAACCTAATAATTTAAAGATATTGATATGCACATAGATAGAGGCTAAGTTTGCAAACCTGAAGTCTCGATGAGTCTGTAAAGGTAAACTTGTTAACAAATCTAAGTAAGCAAAGTCCAGTAAGGAACTTTGCTTTATCATTAGGGTCCTAAGCCCTTCTTAGGCTTTTCAGAGGAGCAATGATGTAAAAACCCAGCTACAGTGGATTTGTAACATAGTAGAATTTATACATTTTAGGAAGAAGAGTTAACCTTTGGGAAAATTGGAGAAAAGTAGCATTGATTAAAAATAAATAAGATCAAGTTCATAAAGACAGTTCATAATGAAAAGTCAAAAACTGAAAGTGAAAAGTTAGTATAAAATTAGGCATGAGTGATAATCAGCACTCTTATTTGAAAAATGGCTTTGGGGGCACCTGAGTGGCTCAGTTGCTTAGGCATCTGAGTCTTGGTTTTGGCTCAGGTCATGATATCACAGTTCGTGAGTTCAAGCCCTGCATCAGTGCTTTCAGCACAGCACTGGGATTCTCTTGGGGTTCCCTCTCTCCCTCTCTCTCTGTTCCTCCTCTGCTCGCATTCTCTCTCTCAAAATAAATAAATAAACTTAAAAAATAGATTTTACTGAGCACAGTAAGTTTTAAATTCTTACAAATAATCCTTTTTCACATTAAGTCTTCATTGAAATCAATAATTTGAAACCCTGAAAGAGGGTCTACATTCTGTTAGTAACAGACTGCTAGGCAGTTGAATGATCCATAGCTTTGTAAATTGTTAAGTTGCACAGAGGTGAATTAAGATGGAGTTAAAAGGTACCTTCCTCCCGTGCAAATAAATGTGTGTATAAAGGAAGGGGAGTGATTCCTGAATCAGTAAACGTGGTGACACAAACCTGAGCAAGCTAGTCCCATCTTCGCTTTCAGCCTCCCAATCTGCACATATGGGCTCTCCTCTTCATAAATAGAAAAGCTACCAAAATGAGCAGTGAAATACACAGTTGTAATGTTTGACCTTGGTCAGCATTCACCCACCCACCCTAATGTCTTATTCATCATGATGGTAAGAGAGCAAGTTTTTATTTTGGGTAAGCTTAGGAACTGTGGACTTAAATGCCAGTCTCTTCATACTTCTAAGGAAATAGATCTAACTTCTAATCTAATTTTTCAGATAGCTTAAGGAACTGTCAGCATAAAAGCTTTGTTTCTTCCTTTGCAATTACAGGGGACAATCTGTACTGTTATTCTCTCAGGTAGGGGGGTATAGCATGGTCAAGCTTGAGCAGAAGGCTTTGTATTTTAAGTATGACATCATAATGTGGGTAAACTTATAAAATGGTGAATAACAGGTTTAAAGATATAAAGGAGGAAAACTTTAGCACTGTATTCTTTAAAATTCATTTTATGCAAACTGTATAATCAAGCAGGATGTGTTTAGAGAACTCAGTTAAACTTAAAATTTTTTTTTAATGTTTATTTTGGGAGACAGAGAGAGAGAGAGAGAGAGAGAGAGAGAGAATGTGAGTGGGGGAGGGGCAGAAAGAGAGGGAGAAAAATCCAAAGCAGGCTCCAGGCCCTGAGCTGTCAGCACAGAGCTCAATGTGGGGCTCAAACTAAGGACCCAGAGATCATGATCTGAGAGAAAGTCAGGGGCTTAACCAACTGAGCTGCACAGGTGCCCCAAGTTAAACTTTTAATATAATTAGTAATATTTGGTATGTATTAAATTAATTAAAATAGAAAGCAGAATCCTTCCTTTTTATAAGAATTTAAAAGGCAATGAATGTTTAGATTCATAAGCCAAATGATCTTAGTGACCAACTGGTTCAGCTCATGTTTTACAGATATCACCCCAGGTTGTTTTGAGTAAGTAGAAAACTCAGACCAAAGGCTTCTATCCTTTATAAATGAAATGGCTTTCACCTGATTTTTCTTTTAACTGGCTTAAAAATTTTGGCAAAGTGAGTAATGGTTATGATTTTCTACTACTACAATTTGATTCTAAGACCTTGCAATCCATTACCATATAAAAGTCTTATTTTCCTTGACACTTTATTCTAAAATTACATTCTTTTAACCAACTTCTTTAATGAAATTAATGTACAATATAATATTTCTTTTCTAGTTTTTCTGAGATAGATTGACATATAACATTGTATACATTTAAATACATACATTATATTGATTTGATACACTTATATATTGCAAAATGATGACTACTGCAGTGTTAGGTAACACCTCCATTATGTCATATAATTACTATTTCTTTTTCTTTTTTTTTAACATTTTTTCATTGTGTGAGAGAGAGATAGAGGGCGAGTTGGGGAGGGGCAGAGAGAGAGGGAGACACAGAATCTGAAGCAGGCTCCAGGCTCTGAGCTGTCAGCACAGAGCCCCGGTACTCGAACCCAGGAGCAGTAAGATCATGACCTGAGCCGAAGTCACACACTTAACCGACTGAGCCACCCAGGCGCCCCACCATTTCTTTTTTTGTGGTAAGATATTTCTACTTCTTGAAGTGTGAAAAATACATGACTGATGGATTCAGGATTGTACTGACAAACTCAGTGGAGCCAAGTCAGCTTTCATACATCTTTGGGCCATGTTAAAATATAGGGACTATCCCCAAAGGCGATAGTAAATTTTCTTATTTGAAAATTATTTCTATTAGCTTTTTGTGACACAGATGTCTGAACATTCTTATGGGATGCAGGGAGGAGATGACGCAGGTGCCTCATGATAAGAATAAGTGCACAAGCATATGCCTGGCCTTTCTGACATGTAGTGGGAGAGAGACCTTCTGGTAGCATATTTCTTTAAAAAAAATTTTTTTAATGTTTATTTATTTTTGAGAGAGAGAGACAAAGACAGAGTGTGAGCAAGGAAGGGGCAGAGAGAGAGACAGAATCAGAAGCAGGCTCCAGGCTCTGAGCTGTTAGCACAGAGCCCGATGCGGGGCTCAAACTCCTGGACTGCGAGATCATGACCTGAGATGAAGTCGGATGCTTAACCGACTGAGCCACTCAGGCGCCCCTGGTAGCATCTTTCTTGATGAAATATTTTTGTAACCTTCTGAAGGAAGCTGTTGGGACAAGACCTCTGGTGGATGTGGGGGTCAGACATAGAGGAAACGGGAAGAGCTCGGGGCACTGGGTCTTGACTCTCAGTTCTAAAGCTTTGCTACTTGAGACATTTATAACTGTAACCGGATATACAACACACGAGTGTATAATGGGAAAAAGAATTCTACACAAATAGACGATGAATCAGGTGACATAACAGCCTTTTTCCTGTCTCCCTTCTTTGATAGCTTTCCTTAGGAAAAATCTACCATTGTGTAATTTTTTTCCTGCTCCACTGTAAATACTTGCAGCTGATCCTCTCGTCTTTTTTTAAAATAAAATCACCAAGATTTTGAGAGGACATCCTTTTAAAAGCAGTTGAATGCTTCGGAGTAGAGAAAGAAAAAATATTAAAAGTACGAACAAACAAAAAATTTCTGGAATCACTGAATTGACAGAACTCTTTTGTCACTCGGTGTTGAAGTTGCTTATTCTGAAGAATGTGTATCTTTCTACTGCTCTGGCAACTGGTAAAATAAACAAAGCTCCTTGAGGCAATAAAGACCATTTAGAATGTACTTAGTTGAAATGGAGATTCTAAACATTTAAAGCATTGTCTCCAAGGCCATCAATAGTGAGATGTTTGTTTGGCTTTGCTACAGGGTATGAAGGAAGTAGGAGATCACATCTGGCTAAAAATTCAGCTCTGAGAGCACTTACCTTTAATAACATAATCTAAAATTATTGCCTTCAACTATTATGGAAGGGTAAATTAAAGTGTGCTCAAACTTCCCCATGAACCTATTGTAATGAAGGGGAAATTATTATACAGATGGTCCCGACTTATGGTGTATGATTAGACGAAAGCAATATGCATCCAGTAGAAACCGTATTTTGGATTTGGAATTTGGATCTTTTTCTGGGCTAGCAACCTTCAGTGCAATGTTCTCCTCTGATGCTGGGCAGTAGCAGTCACTGCTCCCCGTTCACCACGCTGGGCACAAGGTTCAGTAGCTATAAGACTTAATTCTTGCCATTCTGTATCCAGACAGCCATTTTGTTTGTCACTTTCAGCACAGTATTCGGTCAGTTGCATGAACTACTTAACACCTGATTATAAGATCGGCTTGTGGCAGATGATTTGTCTCACTGTGGGCTAAAGTAAGTGTCCTGCTCAGGTTTAAGGCAGACTGGGCTGAGCTGTGATGTTCAATAAGTGAGGTGTATTAATACATTTTAGACTTTCGTTATTTTCGTCTTCCTTTGGCTTCATTGGGATGTAACCCCACTGTAAGTCGAGGAAGATCTGTACACAAACTACAATCAAGTATTTTCATAAATGTTACGTGGCCATCTTAACAATTTCATACTTGCCACAGATTTTTCCCCTTTCCGTTTTGATGAGCTGTCAAAGTCCAGTCATTTCCTACTGGGAGAGTTTTCCCAACACTGCTTGCCAACTTTCATCTTTAGAAAATGAAGTTCCTTAATGAGGCAAGTTCAATTGTTTACTGTTCAAATGATGGTATTCATGTTTATAAAGCACTTCACTTGATAACTTGTTGACTCACAGTTTGTAATTGTGAGCCCTCTAGGCCTGGCAAGGTCTTTTGTTTGGGAAATTACTGTCTACTGTTGTCACCCTTTTGAGGAGGTTTCCATATAATTCTGGGTCATTAAAACCAGGTAGGAATAGTAGAAACTACAGTGCATTTTTAGCCAAAGCAAAGAAGCTTTCTCTTTTGAACAACTTCCAAAAACATTGTAGTGTCAATGGTAAAATTCTTGAGGCAGAGGGCAGAGGTCCGGGGACATGACTGTCACAGGAGAGTGAGGGGCATTGGGAACACTGTGCAGACAGAATATGAGAGCTCCTGACAGAGAGTAGATAATGTCCTCCTGAACAAAGACAACATCATGCTTGAGAAAAGGAGCGATTGCTATTTGCCTTCTAGGGCTTTTCTAGCTCAAATGTGCTTCCTTGACAAGTTCAAAGGTATATTTGCCCTTGGTGGGGATAACTCACATAGAAATGTCATTCAGGGGTGCCTGGGTGGCTCAGTTTGTTCAGCGGTCTGACTTCAGCTCAGATCATGATCTCTCTGTTCGTGAGTTCTAGCCCCGCATTGGGCTCTGTACTGAAAGCTCAGAACCTGGAGGCTGCTTCAGATTCTATGTCATTCTCTCTCACTCTCTCTGCTTCTCTCATGCTCATGCTCTCTCTCTCTCTCTCGGTCTCAAAAAATCAACATTTAAGAAAATGGTCATTCTGAGTCCCCAGCAGCTTGGGTGAGCTCCTGAATAGCACATACTTTTTACTTTACACATAAAAAGTAAAGCAGGGAATCACCTTGTTGGGCTACTATCATCAATCAAATGGGATAATTTCAGACAGAAAGAAATGAAGTTGGATTTTTAGAAGTGGCATTATTTTTTTTTCAATTTGGGTATCTTTTGATGCATACAGATTACCTAGATTTTAGCAGCTTAAAGCCACACTATTTGAGAGTTTCTGGGAATCAGGAACCCAGGCTGCCTCACAAGGCTGCAGTCAAGGGGGTCGTGAGGTCATGGTCTCCAGACGGGCTGCCTCCAAGCTAACTCGTATGGCTGTTGGCCGGAGAGGACTGGCTGCTGGCTGGAGACTTCGGCTCTTTGCCACATGCCTGATGAGCAAGGGGAGTGGCAGAGGGACACCCAGGATAGAAGCCACCAAGTGGTATCAGCATGCTTTTACTGTCTCTCTCCCCTGGAAGGGAGTGATTAGCTCCAGTCAGTTGTCAAGAGTGGGGGATTACATACAGGTGTGACAGCCAGGAGATGGCCATTACTGGGGACCGTTGTCCTTGTCCTCTCCTTAAGATCTTTGGACTTTGCTATAAATAGTGGTTACCAAAGGCTGTGGTGTGCGACACTGAGAGCGGGCTTCTGTCTCTCCCTCTAAAGTTAATCTTGGGGAATATCCTCAGTATACACATTTCCAGTATGCATGATCTGAAACCTTACATAGTGAGGCTATAAAACTGAAACAGCAAGATAGATACATGCAGAGCGTTTCTAATCCTGTGGAGGGAGAGCTCTGGCTCACCGAGCCCCTGCAAGTTAACTGGGGGCAGGATAGACAGGTGAGGGCACGGAGCCGTGGTGAGGCCACGATGCTTCCTGATGATGGTGCAGCCTCGGGAACTAGACTCACAGGCTCAGTCCTCAGCCTGGTTACTCAGCTGTGCTTCTGGCTTTTGCATGTGTAGAAAGAGAGTATGAGCAGTCACTGTGAAAGGGGGATCGTAATCGTATGTTCAGTATGTACAGAGCGCATACATCAGGGCTGGGCACATAGCAAGCACATTGTTATAAGCTATTATGAGATAAATTAACAGCGGATAGGTCACTGTGGGTGCTCTTTAAAGTGCTACAATCATACAAGTGAATTCTGTTTTAGTTTCTACCTAGAAATACTCAGAAATAGGCAATTTTGCTGCACAATAGTAATTAACATTGAAAAAAAAATCCTAAGGCTGAAAAGATGAAAATATTCCAGTTGTTTAGATGTTTATTTCATTTATTGTTGTTTAACTGTCAATTGTGGTGTTTCTATGCTACTGGGCGGGCTGTGTCTTGGATACCCTGATTTTCTTTCTTGATGCCTTCACGTCTTTTTCATTCTATTTCATTCGTTTATTCACTGTTCATGCCTCTCGTGGGTCTGAGCCGCCCCTGTGCCCTGGGCCCTGGAGACAGCAGAGATGGTCACAGGCATCTGTACTGACACGTGCGACGCTGAATGAGAAGTGTCCAGGAAGAGGCAACAGGGGGTGAAATGCGCCTGTTTGGGGAGACTGTAGACAATGACCTTCTCATGGACAATGAGCCAGAGAAGGAAACATGTGAGCCATGTGGCAAGATGCCTGATGGAGGAAGGATGGGAAGGTGTTGCGGTCAGAGGGAGGGATGTGGGCAAAGCCTCCAGGCAGGAAGGAGGCAGGAGGAGGCTGGCTCCTTAGCTGGGCAGCGGCGTGGAGCACAGGCTACGAATTGGTGGGGCACGGAGGTGCAGGCGTTGGCAGGAGCCGGGCTTGCAGCCTGGAACTGAGGGTGAGAGGCAGCATGGACTGCCACTTCAGAGTGACATCCAGCGTCTTCTGATCCCTTGCAAGGGCCACCCTGTCTGGCCCCATCCAGGACTCTGCTGGCACACTGGCTCCCTGCGGGGCACTCTGGGCCAGGTCACCCAGGCCAGGCCTGCTTCTGCCCCAAGTCCCCGCCCAGCACCCTCTCCCATGGGAGGCTCAGTCATCTACCTCACCTATTGGCCCACATCTCTCTTTCTCATTGGGGTCTACCTACAGTCTTCCTAGTGACTGCTACAGCAGCCCTCGCCACCTCCGGTGCCCCCCTGCCCCCCCCTTTCCTTGCTGATTTCCTCTGCTCATAACACTTGCATTCCAACGTCCCTGGTGGTTGACCTTGTGTTTGTTGTTCATCATACATCTCCCCACCAAAATGTAACTTCTCAGAGGTGGAAGAGGATCTTTGTAGATCCCAGCACATAGTACATGCTCAATGAATATTTGTTGACTGAATGAATAACCAGCTATCTTTGAATTGTTTTTAAGGAGCTTCAGTATGGATGAGAAATAAGAGACAGAAGGAAAAATCATCTAGAAAGACAATTCAGACATATGTTTTTATTCTTTTACATTGTCTCATTTATATATTTTCCTATCAGCCCCATCAATACTATGACAGTTTCCTCCTGCTTTGGGTCTTTCTGTAAAGGAGATTGGGAATGTCCATGATGGTGTGTAAAAAGCTACAAATATGTGTGCGATTCTTTTGGAATGAAAAAGCCTTTTTTGTGGATTCTACCTTCCCTAGGACACCGTCCCTCACTTTGCCCTGCTGGGCCTCTGATGCTGGATTCTAGAATAAGCCACCAGAAGCAGGGGGCTGGGGGCTGGCCTAGGCCATGTGCCTGTTGTTCAAATTCTGTCTGGAGATCAGCACTTCTTGATCTACTGTGGGTACTACTCCCTGTGGGTCCCACATCTGTGATTCCCAGTGTGTATCCCAGACCGGATCGTCCTGTGGTTCCAGAGGCTCCACCGTCTGATCAGGAGCACCCAGGCTTTGCCTGCACCACGTCACCCCTACTCAGTCCTCTCGGGGTCTCATGACCCCCACCCCCATCCCCGGGACTCCCCTTCTCGCTCCTACATCTTGGTTACAGTAGTGCTTGCTTCTCTCGCGTTTCCATGTGCCTACTTCCTCCCTCAGAGGCCTCCGGAGACATCCTTACCGGTGATCAATTCATCTCTCTGTCGTAGTGAACTTCATGCAAACTTGTTCTCTTGTGAAACTGGACCTTCCTGGATTTTCTCCTGTTTGTCCTAAATTTTTTGTGACTTGTTTTCTTGCATACCTGCCAGTTTCCCTCCATCTTTACCCCATATGCAAGCAACAATTGAGGCAGATGCGTCTGTCTTGTGTACATCTGTCCATTGCGCCTGCCTTGGGAGAGTTCATCCCTTCTTGTCATTTCTGTGAACACTTTGCTCAGGCCGCACCTACCTTCCCCGCTAGAGCCCTGGGCAAGGATGCTGTCCACACCAACGATTGGCCATTTATATCTGGTCTCTACCCTGTGATTTAATTCTGTGTGTCTAAAGGTAAACTTCTCACTTCTTTTTTTTTTAAGTTTATTTACATTTTGAGAGAGAGAGAGAGGGAGAGAGAACAAGTAGAGGAGGGGCAGAAAGAGAGGGGGACCAAGGATCTGAAGTGGGCTCCATGCCGACAGCAGAGAGCCCAATGCAGGGCTCGAACTCACGAACTGTGAGGTCATGACCTGAACCAAAGTCAGACGCTTAACCAACTGCGCCACCTAGGCACCCCTAAACTTACCACTTCTTAAATCACTTTTCTCCGTGGCAGTAATCCTTATCATTGCCTGGGTTACAAGCCGTGGAGTCACTGTTGTGTAATTTCTCTTCACCCCTCTCCATATTTCTTTCACAAAGTGCTGTTTTATTCCATCTGCTGCTTTTTAAAGTTGCCATCATCACTGCCGTGTCCTCATTTATTCCCCAATTACCAGAGCTTTTAAGTTTCACTCTCCCCTAGTCCAGATTTCTTCCACAGTTGCCAGATTATTATTATTGTTTAATAGTAATCGTTATTATGGTTATGTTCTAACATCAACTCCAGAGTCCACTGCCTTCTATTTTCTCTCCTACCAACTTTTGTTCCAACATTTTTCCATCTGTGTAATTGTTAAACAAATTTCCTCATCTCACAGATTCATATTCAGTCCTTCTCATCTTTAGTTTTTCTTTAATCGTCCAATAAACTTATTTTTTTTTATTGCTATAATGCGCTCATTTTCTTTCTGCATGAAACATTGCACACTTTCTTCTCCCGGGATGATAATGAAGATGATTATGATAAATGCTCATGTTTTTGAGGGCCTCCTGTGTATAAGATGCTGAGACATAAATATTATCATATATGTCTTTCTAGTTATTCCTCATAATGAGTCTATGATTTGAGACAATTATCATGTCTACCTCACAGATGGGGAAATGGGAACCTAGTGCTAACATGCCCACTGGAGCGAGTCGTTGGAGTTCTGTGCTAGCTGTAAGTTAAATGATACAGAAGAAGGAACATAGGGTTGGGAGTCTGGCAGACCCGAGCTTAATTCTAACTTGGTCAGATCCTAGTTGGGAGATTCAAGTGAGCAATAGTCTTTCTGAGCCTGTCTATTCTTACTCATAAAATGAGGATTGAATGAGAAAAATGGTGTAAAGCCCTGCCATGGAGCATTTAACAAATATTCTTCTATTCTCTTTCTCTTCTGTCTCCTCTCTTCCATGGAAAGCCTTACCTGAACATCCCAAACCCTCCCCAATCCTGTTGCCCCCATATTTCTGTAGCAATTTTAATTTCTCCAGCTTAATTTATGACTTATATATGTACTGCCTTCGTTCAGGTATGTGGGTACTGCCTTCTTGGTTACATTTTAAGAGCAGGGATCATGCATTTTAATTCTGCATTTCTAATGATGCTCAACATAGTGATGAACTTGGAAGAAAGGCTTAATTTTTACTTCCTAATTGACGTATCTACTTAGGTCGCCATTTGATCCAGCGATGGCTGATGCAGTAGCCCACACAGGCCTGTGCACCCTGGTCTCATCAGCCTGCCATTGTTAATGACTTTCTTCTTCTCTTCTCTCTTCCCATCCACAGCGTGTGCCTTCCGGTACAATGGGCTCTCCTTTGTCTACCTCATCTACCTCTTGCTCATCCCTTTGTTCTCAGAACCAACAAAAGCTACGATGCAAGGTAAGAGATGTTTGCTATTCTCTACTGAGGCTTCTGGGTTTGTCTTTATCTGATGGAGGAAATGCTATCTGTGCCCCATGCTGGTCCAGTTAGGAGCGCGCATCAAGCGTCTGAGCAGCTGCAAGTTGAGTAGCGTGGAGCTTGTTGGTGACATGTTTTTGTCACTTCAGAGCTATTCTCCCATACAAGTTCCAAGTAGATCTTTACTGGTAGACTTTCAGTGTCTCTGGAACATTTTGACTAGTTTCAGATGAACTCAGTATATTTTGAGTAAAATAAGGCAGAGGGCAGAACAACACTGGCAGACGCTTTGTGTATTGGATTGCTGGGGAGGATGTGGTAGCAAGCAGAAAGGAGGCAGAGCACCGTCTTAACATTTCCAAGCCATGTAGTGGGAACTCTGGGTAGGAGGCTGGGTCCCAGTCATGACTTGTTTATACATCAGCTGAGATCTCTTGCATATGCCTCCATAGAGTACTGAAAGAGAGTAATCTGAGTCCGAGGGAGGGTCTCTCAATCATGTTACTGCAAAATTTTGGATCCATTTCCTGTTGCTCTGCAAGAATATGAAGGCATAGAAAGGAATGTGACTGCTTCTCCTAAGGTCCGAATTAGGAGTCATGGTCTGCCTTGTAAGTTTCTATATTTGAAGTTCTTCCACAGGTATAAACATTAAACCACATGAAATCAATTTAACAGGTTATTTTTCCAAACAATTCCATCAGAAATAAAGGCTGTGCCCAGTGTGTCAGGTGAGTGTGATGGCTGTGTATTAACATGGAAAAAACAAGGAAGTTGTGTTTGACCCAAACAAGAGTGGCGTGGGAAGGGCCATTGGACACTACTTGGTCAACTCAGCAACTCATGGTGGTGGTGAGTCTACAGGAAAAGAAGCTACAATTTGGTGTATGCAGAACAGCAAATAATGGCTCTGTCTTTCCCATTCTCCCCCCCGAACTATTGCATTTATAATGCGTATTATGATTCATTATCTGAATAGTTAAGACTACAGATGCTACTGTTGACTTTCCTGCCTGAGGACTAACCTGAGTAACCACGCTTCTCTCCTTTTCTTTTTTCTTTTCTTTTGTTTATTTATTTATTGTGCGAGAGGGAGAGAGAGAGAGAGAGAGAGGGAGGAGAGAGCACAGGAGAGAGGGGGAGGGGCAGAGAGAGAGAATCTCTCACTGACAGCACAGAACCCAATGTGGGGCTCAAACTGATGAGCCCTGAGATCATGATCTGAACTGAAATCTAGTCAGATGCTTAACCACCTGAGCCACCCAGGGGTCCCCCTAAGTAAGGGCTCTTCTAAGTCACTTAAGTCCTTAATACAACAAGTGAAGAAGAGCTGGAGTCAAGTGAATGCATGCATAATCCTCATCAGTTCTCAAGATCCCTGTTCATGGGACCATACCCACTCTCGCCTCATTCCTACAGTTCAACATAAACAAAAACATTGAAACAGAGTAGTTTTGGCCTCAGAACCTGTAGGCAACTTGTATTTCATGGCTTGGCTTGGGGCTCATGTTACTTTTATATCAAAGTGTCTCCTTATGATTTTATCTGAAAATCAGGTAAATGGAATTTTCCCCCTTGGTACTTAGGTGACAGCACCTGGGTTTGCCTTCTTCCCAACTAACCAGCCCTGCTTTCTATCAGGTCTCCTCAGTCTCTGTAGGGGTGGGTGTGCAACTATGTCAGAAGCGCGGGACAATCGGCCCAGTGTTTATACCCGGTGCACCAGGGACGGACACTGTCAGGAAGCTGAGACGTAAAATGTAAAATCAAAAGCAAAAAGTTGTTCTTCTCTATGTAAAGAAATACCCCGAATTCACAAAATGTTACGGGGTCAGTGCACAAACAAAGTATGATAAGCACCCACGTGTTCTACCGGTGCTGCTCCTAACAGGAGAGAGGGAGGCACTGGGCTTGAAAGGGAATCCCACAGGCATCTGTCCAGTTAATATACGGAAGCAGTTTTGTGAGTACTTTCCTCTTTCCTGCATTTCAGGGCCAAGAAGCCAAGGCGCATGCCTGATATTCAACGTAACCATATTTGTTTGTTTGTTTGTTTATGGAAACACAGAGGGTCTCTAAGAGAGGATGGCCCACATATTTTTTCCTGAACATGCAGGGCTCACAATCCAGGCGTTTCTGAAGTCTGTGTTCTGAGATATGGCACACCGGGCATTTCTGGCATTCAAGCCAACATGGCATGGACACACATAGTGACGGGTCTGGAAGAGTGACCGCAGTGTGGCTTTTCAGGAAGACCCAGGCTCCTACATGCTCGGACCTTCAAATTCACGTTCACATACATTTCTCATGAATCGATAGGAGAGTGCGTTATCAAACTGAAAGAAATGTCAGTGGCCTCTGCACTCATTACCTGCTTGCGGACAGTCTGCCTGAAGCCACAACGGAATTGGGATTGCCGCTGGAGCCAGAGGCGTCTGTGTGCGTTGCCGGCACCATGTAATGACATGGACCCCCTAGACTGGAAGCGAGGTGCAGACGTGTGAAAGCTCCTGCATGACCCTGTGCCCTGCATTTGGTCTGCTGGATTTCTTTCACTCTTGTGTGATTATCTTTCCTCTGAGTCTATCCATAGAGGGCCTGGCAGATGGAGAATTTCAGGGCTGTAGCGTGGAGCGTGTTTCTGTGGCTTAGCTCCTGGGGTAGTCCTGAACAGAAATTGCAGTCTCGCCTCTGTTGTCGAGGACAAGGGTGTCCACAGTATCCGGAACGTCTGAGGTTATGGAGGCATTCCCTGTGCCTGTGATGTAGCAAAGCGTTGCTGTAATGCCTGGACGTTACTGTGTCACAGAGGGGGGAAGGTCTGGTGCAGTTGGTCATATGCTGAAATGTTACCAAGTTAAAAAGAAAAAGAATCAGAGGAAGGACGATTGCTTGGCAGGTAGTCCACTGAGCTCACTCGTGGGCATCATCTGAACCACTGAGTCCAGAGTCGAAGGGGCCTTTAGGAGTCACCAGGCAGGTTCTGGCACCGGTGGTGGAGGCCTGTTGACAGCGTGCCTGCTGTCTCTTTGTAATCACTGATGGGCCGGGGAGCTACCTGTCTATCAGGAGAATCTCAGGCAATTCTTTCTTGGATAGACCTGAGGTCCGCCTCACTGCAAATCCAAGCTATAGTATCAACAACCCAGAGCAATAAAAAAAAGTCAACAGGGGCCCCTGGGTGGCTCAGTTAGTTAAGTGTCTGACTATTGGTTTCGGCTCAGGTTCAATCTCATGGTTCATGAGTTTGAGTCCACATTAGTCTCTGCGCAGACTTTATGGAGCCTGCTTGGGATTCTCTCTCTCCCTGTCTCTGCCCTCCCCTGCTCATGCGCTCTCTCTCTCTCTCTCTCTCTCAAAATAAAGAAATAAACTAAAAAAAAAAAGAGTTACAGAGGCTGTAGGACTACAGTCATTAGAATATTATATAGTTACATTATCACAATACTGTGATGGGATTGGATTAGACTACAGTGGGGGGAGGCAGGGGTTTCATGAGCAGAACTTGGACACAAGAGCCCCTGTATGTCACTGAACCACAGGAGGCAGTCAGGGGACCGATCTGTGTGGACAGGCATGCCTGGCATTCTTACTAATAAGAGTCATGTGAGGCAAATGAGACAGTTCCATGTTCATGGTCAATAAACTACCCAGAGTTTTTCAGCTGTCAGGAGGTGGGGGAGGGGATCATCTTTCCCCTCAGTCTGTTTTTCACCAGACGAAACATCCCTAGTTACTTAAGAGTGATTTTTCCACCGTTCCATCCAGGTGGACTTGCCCTAGAGGTGCTTCCTCCTGTCAGAATCCCTTCCGCCATGTGCAGGAAGCTGAGGTGTAAATTTGGAGCCACCTCTGAGGACTGAGGCACCTCGTTCCCCAGACATCAGGAAGCCCTGTGTGTGACAGTGCACAGTGGACTAGCTCCCTGGGAGCTGACATCTGAAGGGAGCGCTCTCTCTCTCTCTCTCTCTCTCTCTCTCTCTCACACACACACACACACACATACACACACACACACACACACACAGGGGCGTTCACACTCAGGCCATGGAGAACAGGCATCTTTCATCTGCTGTAGGTCAGCATGCAATTACTTACCTCAACATGACCCTCACCCCTCTTCTTGCCCTTTGGATTTCCCAGGTAAGTCATATTTCAGAGCAGCATGTCCTTGGGGCTCACAGGGGTGTCTCTCGGAAGCCACTCTCACTAGGCTCGAAAATCTTTCTACAGTTTTAATTCTCTCGGCTTACCCAACATTCTCTCTCATATCCTCTGGGGAGAAGGAACCACAGGTTGAAAACAAACGTCCTCTGCCATCGCACCCATTGGAAAGTCAGGGAACCTTGGTTCCTCAGCTCTTTTAGCCAGAGTCCCATTTTAATACGTTTATTTACTGAGCCTCTTTCCCGTCTAACATGTAAGCTGCAAGATGGGAAGGATTTTGCTGTTTTGTTTCCTCCTGTATTTCTAGGACACAGAAACAATGTCTGGTATATAGTAGGCAGTCAGTAAATATCTACAGAATGAATGAATGAGTGAATTGATACTCACGCTCCCTCATTTTAGAAGCATTTGCAAACATGGCTATGGTCTTATGCTTACCTCAGTCTCTGTAATAGCAAATATCATGGAACAGTTTATTGCATATACTCGCCCCCCTTGGAGACAGAAGCTTAGGGTATAATGGGCCATGGGATTTTGCTGTTTTCGATTTAATTGGGGTCAGAAGATCATGAATAATTTAGGAAATCAAGATGTTTTATGCTCTTAGTTAAAATGATAGGCATTTTATTTAAGCATATAACATCGTAGGAAGGAAAATAAATCTTTTTCTGCTGTTTACCTAACGGTCACATTTGGATTGAGACTGCACTCCATTAAATACTATCTAATATGTAATTCACCTCAAGGGGCTCATACATTTGAAGTTGAGGAGATACTAAGTTTTTTTTAAGTTTATTTATTTTTGAGAGAGAGAGTGAGAGCATGAGTATGGGAGGGGTGGAAAGAGAGAGAGAGAGAGGGAGAAAGAGAGAATCCCAAGCAGGCTCTGCACTGTCAGAGCCTGATACAGCTCAAACCCACGAACTGTGAGATTGTGACCTGAACTGAAATCAAGTTTCAGAGGCTTAACCAATGGAGCCACCCAGGCACCCCAAGATACTAAGTTCTTTAACCAGACACGGGTTCCCTATACCTTGTGGCATGTTGAATACACCACATCAGCCAATATGGTGGACGAGTTTAGTTTGTGTTTTATTTGGATGGAATATAAGTAATAAAACAGATACAGAAGAAGGCCATGGCAAATGCTCAGTATATATTGGCTAATACTAATATTATTTACTACACTATTGCTTTGAATATCAGAGAGAGAGTTTTCGAAATCATAGTCTCACGTGTATGACCACTGTCAATATTTACCTCAGGACTTTTCCAGTGCTCTCTCAATATCTCTAAGAATTACGTGATTTCCAGGGTTTCTTGAAAAATTGTATTTGGGTCAAGCAATCTGTTAATAGACAGCCAATAGCACTACCTTCTAAGTGCGTATTATTTATGTGCATGAACGAGTTTAACTCTCACAAGGACATTTTGAGGGGGCTGCTACTATTATTAAAAACTGTTACCCCCAATCCTTACACTACAGATGGAGACTGAATTCCGGGTGGATTGAGAATAAGCCTGAGACACACAGGTGCCCTGTGGGTGGCCATGCTCTTAGCAGGTGTGTTGCTCTGACTCATGCCCAGGACAGAAAACAAAGTCCTCTGGGGATTTGTGAGGGATGAGGGAGACCTAGTGACTTAATAAATACTTGTTGGCTGATAGATTACTAGGCTCCAGGTCTGGAGAGGTAGTTTGAGTATATTTGAAGAAGATATTTTAATTTGCATTGGTACAGACTTATGACCTACACCTTACGTTGTATAGAACATACATCATATTGTGACTGGTTATTTCTTTCAACAAATGTTAATTGAAACACTACCCTTCACAAAATACTATGTTTGAATTTGTGAAGGATAAAAAGGAGAAGAAAAAAGGGTTCTTCACTGGAGTAGCCTCTCAAACACATGGATATTATGTATCTCGTCGAATTCATCTCTCTGAATTCATCTCGCACTATTTTCCTGCAGATGCCTTATGGGTTTGCCTTGAATAGATTCCATGTCGGCAAGCCACTGCACTTTTGAGGTGGGTCTGATTGTACAACATTTGGAGTCTAGTTCAATGGGGGAAAACTGGTGATTAAATCAGGCATGTCAATTTTAGGGAAAAAAGAGATAAAACCCTTGGGGCGCTTGAGGGGCTCAGCTGGTTGAGTGTCCAACTTCGGCTCAGGTCATGATCTTGCGATTCATGAGTTTGAGCCCCCCGTCGGGCTCTGTGCTGACAACTCACAGTCTGGAGCCTGCTTTGAATTCTGTGTCTCCCTCTTTCTCTCTGCCCCTTCCCTGCTTGCTCTTTTTCTGTCTCTCTCTCTCTCTCAAAAATAATAAACATTAAAGATTTTTTTTAAAGAGATAAAACCCAGAATATTTAGTATGAACAAACTATCTAAAGGTCACTCCTCATTATAAATGAGGATGTTTAAAGTTTATTTGAATGTGGAGCACCTGAGTGGTTCAGTTGGTTAAGCATCCAACTCTTGATTTCGACTCAGGTCATGATCTCACAGTCCTGAGATTAAACCCTGTGTCAGGCTTGTTCTGAGCATGGAGCCTGCTCGGGATTCTCTCTCTTCCTCTCCCTCTGCACACATGCTCTCTCTCTCTCTCCTTCTGTAAGACATTAAAAAAATAAAGTTTATTTGAATGAGAACACCATTGTTACTGCACACGAATGGAAATACATATGGAGCATCTTTCCATGATGAATATATGTGGATAGAAGAATATATTACATCTGGGATATTGTTTTAAAATGAGATACCCAGACAAGAAGGTAGCATCCTGAAGGAAGTAGTGATTAATTACATTTACCCTGGAATCTTGACTATAATAGTAGGCAGTACCTACTTGACCCAGACCAGAGAATCAGATATCATATCTGAAGACGTGCTTGAATGGAGGATGTTAATAATAGTAAAGGTAGCCAACTGTTATGTCACAGGTACTGTTCTAAGCGCTCCCTATATAGTAAGTAATTCATCTGATAAGAAGATAGAAAAATGATTTATTGGAAAGGGAGAACCTCCATTCTGGAATGAAAAGAAAAACCCACATTTATTGTGAACTGGATTATAAATCCACTTAACAAACTAGGAATAGTCCATAGTGAGGTCCTGATATTACCGTTGTCTCCTCTTATTAAGGCGTTAGTGAGACTTAGTCCCATTTTGGCAAGTCTAGATGCCTGTTCTCCTTTCCATGGGTCCACAGGTGTCCTTCCCCACAAAAGTTGGATAGACTGCGTCCTTGCATGTACCTGGTCCTAAATTCTTGGGTCTTGACTCTGTAAATGCTCAGGGTCTAGGGTGTCTTTCAGTTGGTTTCAACAAAAAGTGTTGCATCTTTTCATATACTCTGGGTAAATAATAGTTCTAACATTAGAAGCATACATCTAGCTACAGTGTAAATTTGCTATTTGCTGGAAATTGCTTCTGTCTGCTTTCTTGGCCCTGCCAGCAAGTGTTCTTTGTTCATGTGTTCTCTTGGGCTGGTGGATGAAAGGATCTTATCTTAATAGTGCTATTCAACTCATACAGTCACTTCCTTTTTGGGGGCTCCATGAATAGGAATTCTTCAAATTACAAGACTATAGCACTCCCTGGGCAATGTTAGCCATTAACTTATAGTAGGAGTAGCTTAAAAGCACCATCATCATCTTACCAGTTCCCATGTAAAATGTTTACATCACACACACACACACACACACACACACATACACACACACACACTCTAAGGCATACAGAAACCATTGTTGTCTAAGGTGTCTAAATATCTCTAATGACAAACTTGTCTTCTTATTTGAAGACCCATGCTTATTCTGAGAGCCTTCTTTCTAAATATTTGCCAAGATTGGGCAACCCTGTGAGAGGTGAGAACAGCACTCTTCTGGTGGTAGAGGAAAGGAAAGGACCTTGGGTGCCTGTGTGAATCCTAATCTTAAGATTACTGTCTTCGGTTATGATGGCTAGCTTCTCCTGCAGCAGGGGAGGCACAGGTAGTGGGTCCAGGCCTATGCCGAGGCCAGATTGCCAGAGGAAAACAGAACCACATGCTGCCAATGCTTTTGGGCTTTGCCCTCAAATATTTTTCAATACGTGGTTTGGTGGAGATTTTTATCTTCCCTGTGATCAAAGGAGTGAGTCCCTGAAATATCTTTTTTTTTTTAAATAAACGTTGCTTTGTTACATTGAGCAAGGTAGTGGGTTCCCTGGTATATTTATTTGCGTTTACATACATAAGTTACAAAGAACATATTTTTTTCTGGTCGTTGGGATCTCTTTTGACATTTGGAAGGAGGAGAGAATTATGGTAGTAAAGGAGAGGAGGCTTCGCTGTGCTCTGGTGACAGTGGTTAGCAGGCCGAGTTAACTTTTATAAATGATTGCCAAAGTTATTCTATAATGACAGGGGAGGAAAAAAAATGTTCTACTCTCCAGCTCTGAACAGGGGTCCTACTTTACGTGGAAATTGTACTAATCTTACAGAGGCTGTGTGTGTGTGTGTGTGTGTGTGTGTGTGTGTGTGTGTGTAAAATAATCATCAGAAGGTTCTCATTCTGAGGTTCTCACCCAGGATGCACCTTACCAGAATCACTAAAAGCACCATGAGAAAAGAATGACGTTCAATTTGCCCTTGTGAAGAGGCAAAGAGGTCTGTTAACTTGTAAAAACATGTTTAGATGTCAGGGAGGAAATAGTAGCAGATATTTGAAACTGCTTGCATCTGGTTTTTGTTAAAAACACTGTTAGTCTTTATACCATTAGACATATTATTACTATGTTTTATTATGCCATAATAAAGCAAAACCCAAGAAAATATTTAATTGAGTACATTATTAGGTGTTTTACTATTAATATCAGTTTACCACCAACAGAAATGCTAACATAAATAATGAAATGCTTGTTTCTCAACCTTTTGAATGAGTCATTTACAGGTCCTTTTTTGGGGATGGTACAGATGTAATATTCTATTGTTTTAAATTTGGCAATCACTGCTCAGTCAGACAGAAGGCCTTTCAGGGGATACGTGTAATTCTCAGCTCAGGAAGCATTGGATCACGTTGGTTTATGACTGGGGATAGATTTTCAGAGATCCCAAACTCCTTTATTTGGCTGTGACACACCAGACCTGTAGTATAGCCTTAGCTCTTGTTCACATGAGGTCCTGTCATTACAGGGAGGCAGTTTACCTGAATTGCTATCAGTTGGTTGATTGCATCTCCAAATCACTATTCTTTCATTTATTCGTTTGACAAACATTTACCAGTGCCTTCCCTGTCAGGCTTTGTACTAGGCATTTAGATCGACTGAGGTAAATAATACAGGCTCTCTGTCCCCAGGATATGAATCCAGCCCTTCTATTTATTAACTGCATGGTCTTGGGCAAATTCCTTAAATTATCAGAGTCCTTGTTTACCTGTATGTTGAGTCCTTGGCACTGGTCCTTGACACAATGTCAAGAGATCTACCTGTGGGGGTCATGTACATGGGCACCTACTTTTGTCATATATACTGAATAGATGGATAAAGAGCTCTAGACATCATAGCCCCTCTCCTACATTTTTTATTACAGTTGACCTACATTGTTATATTGGTTTCAGGTGTACAACATAGTGATTCCACATTTATATACATTATGATGTGATCACCTCAATGCATGTAGCCACCATTTGTTACCATACAAAACTGTTACAATATTATTAACTGTATTCCCGTCCTCTGCATTGCGTCACCATGACACTTATCTGATGAGTGGTAGTTTGTACTTTTCAGTCCTCTTCCCCTGTTTTGCTTCCCTCCTCCAGCAACCACCAGACTGTTCTCTGTTTCTGTAGTCTGTTTCTCATTTGTATTTTAGATTCCACATATAAGTGAAATCATGCCATATTTGTTCTTCTCTGTCTGACATATTTTACTCAGCACAATATCCTCTAGGTCCATCCATATCTCAAATGGCAAGATTTCATTCTTTTTGTGGCTGAGTATTATTCCACTATATATCTTTTTAATCCATTCATCTATCAATGGACACTTAGGTTGCTTCCATGTCTTGGCTAAATAATGTTACAGTGACCGGAGTCTTTTATTTAGAATTTTTTAAAGTTTATTTATTTATTTTGAGACAGAGAGAGAGCAAGTGGGGAGGGGCAGGGAGAGAGAGGGAGAGGGAGAATCCCAAGCAGACCCCACACCGTCAGTGAAAAGCCCTATGTGGGGCTTGATCTCACAAACCATGAGTTCATGACCTGAGCCAAAATCCAGAGTTGGACATTTAACTGATTGAGCCACCTAGGCACCCCCATAGGGTGCATTTATCTTTTTGAATTACTGTTTTCATTTTCTTTAGATTAATACCTAGAAGTGGAATTGGTGGATCATAAAGTAGTTCTATTCTTATTTTTCTGAGGAACCTCCATACAGGTTTCTGCTGTGACTTTCCCACCAACTATGCATAAGGGTTCCCTTTTCTCCATGTACTCACCAACAGATGAGATCTCATAGTGGTTTTGATCTGCATTTCCCTGATGATTAGGAATATGGAGCTTCTTTTCATGTGCCATCCGTAGGTCCTCTTTGGAGAAATGTCTATTCAGATCCTCAGCCCATTTTTAAATTGGATTGTTTGATTTTTTGATACTGAGTTGTGTTAAGGATTTAACCCCTTATTGGTTAGATAATTTGCAAATATCTTCTCGCTTTAAATAGGTTGCCTTTTTGTTTTGTTGATGGTTTCCTTTGCTGTGCAGTGCTTTTTAGTTTTATGTAGTCCCATTTATTTAGCTTAGCTTTTGTTGACCTTGCCTGAGGAGACAGATCTCTATCTCTCTCTATATATAATCTATATCTATTTGATATATATCTAATCTATATATG
>NW_027532249.1:2454000-2495917 GCF_008692635.1 Crocuta crocuta
TATATATAATCTAGATATAATCTATCTATATATAATCTATCTATCTATCTATCTATCTAAAACCCCTTATTGGTTATATAATTTGAAAATATCTTCTCCCATTAAATAGGTGTACTTTTTGTTTTGTTGATGGTTTCCTTTGCTGTGCAGGAATATATATAATCTATCTATCTATCTATCTATCTATCTATCTATCTATCTATCTATCTATCTGTCTATCTATCTACCTGTCTATCTTGTTAAGACTAATGTCTAAGAGATTACTGCCTATGGTTTCTTCTAGGAGTTTAATTCTCTGGTATTAAAATTAAGGCTTTAATCTATTTCAAGTTTATTTTTGTGTCTGGTATAGAAAGTAGTCCAATTTCATTCTTTTGCATGGAGCTATCCAGTTTTCCCAGCACCATTTATTGAAGAGACTGACTTTTCCCCTGTGTATATTCTTGCCTCCTTTGTTGAAGATTAGCAGACAGCATAAGTGAGGATTTATTTCTGGGCTCTCTATATTAATCTATGTGTCTATTTTTGTGCCATTACCATACAGTTATGATCACCATAGCTTTGTAGAATAGTTTGAAGTCAGGGAGCATGATACGTGCACCTTTGCTCTTCTTTCTCAAGATTGCTTTGGCTATTCAGAGTCCTTTGTGGTTCCTACAATTTTTAGTATTATTCTAGTTTTGTGAAAAATTGACATTTTGATGGGGATGGCAGTAAATCTGTAGATTACTTTGGGTAGCAGGGACATTTGAACAGTATTCATTCTTCCAGTCCATGAGCATGGAATATCTTTCCATTTATCTTCAATTTCTTTCACCAGTGTCTTCTAGTTTTCAGAGCGCAGGTCTTTCACCTTCTTTCTTACATTTATTCCTGCATATGGCATTCTTCTTTTTTTTTTCAATTAAAAAAATGTTTTATTATTTATTTTTGAGAGAGAGAGGGAGAGCATGAGTGGGGGAGGAACAGAGAGAGAGGGAGATGGAGAATCTGAAGCAGCTCCAGGCTCTGAGCTGTCAGGACAGAGCCTTATGTGAAACTTGAACTCACGAACTGCAAGATCATGACCTGAGCTGAAGTCGGACGCTTAACTGACTGAGCCACCCTGGCGTCCCTGTATTCTTCTTGATGCAATTGTAAATTAGATTGTTCTTAAAATTTCTTTTTATGATAGTTTATTAGTTTATAGAAATGCAGAATTAATGTATATTAATTTTTAAAAAATTTTTAATGTTTATTTCTGAGACAGAATGGGGAAGGGGCAAAGAGTGAGGGGGGACACAGGATCTGAAGCAGGCTCCAGGCTCTGAGCTGTCAGCACAGAGCCCAATATGAGGCTTGAACTTACAAATCAGGAGATCATGACGTGAGCAGAAGTCAGACACTTAACCAACTCAGCCACCCAGGAGCCCCAATATATATTTATTTTTTAAATAAAAATATTTATTTGTTTATGGGAAAGAGAGAGAGAGTAAGAGAGCAAGGATGGCAGAGAGAGAAGGGGACAGAAGATCCAAAGTGGGCTCTGCACTGATAAGCAAAGAACCCCATGTGGGGCTCAAACTCATGAACTGTGAGATTATGACTTGAGCCAAAGTCAGATGCTTAACCAGGTGCCCAATGTATATTAATTTTGTATTCTGTAACTTTAATGAATTCATTTTTTAGTTCTAATAGTTTTTTTGGTGAAGACTTTAGGGTTTTTTTCTATATATAGTATTCTGTCCTCTGCAAATAGCGGCAGTTTTACTGTTTTCAATTTGAATGCCTTTTATTTCTTTTTCTTGTCTGATTGCTATAGCTAGGGCTTCCAGTACTATGCTGAATAAAAGTGGCCAGGGTGGACATCGTTGTGTTGTTCCCAATCTTATAGAAAAAGCTTTCAGCTTTTCACCATTGAATGTGATGTTAGCTGTGAGTTTTTCATATGTGGCCTTTATTATTCTGAGGGGTAGTCCCTCTATATGCACTATATTGAGGGTTTTTTTAATGATAAGAAGATGTTGACCTTCATCAAATGCTTTTTTCCTATCTATTGAAACACTAATACAGTTTTAATCATTTTTGTTTATTTGGTAAGGTTGTTTGCTAATTGGTTTGCTAATGTTGAGGATTTTTTTGCATCTATGTTCATCAGGGATATTGGCCTGTAACTTTACATTTTTGTGGTGTCTTTTTCTGGTTCTGATATCGCAGTATTGCTAGCCTCATAGAAGAAGTTTGGAAGCATTCCTTTCTCTTGAATTTTTTGGAATCGTTTGGGAAGAATAGCTATTAACTCTTCTTTAAACATGTGGTAGAATTTGCCTATGAAGTTATTTGGTCTTGGACTTTTATTTGTTGGGAGTTTTTGGATTACTGATTCAATTTCATTACTAATATTTGGTCTGTTCATATTTTATATTTCTTCTTGATTCAGTCTTAGATTATATATCTCTTTAAATATATTCATTTCTTCCAGCTTGTCCTTTTATTGGTACATATTGTTTGTGGTAGTTGCTTATGATCCTTTGTATTTCTGTGGTAGCAGATGTAACTTCTCTTTCATTTATGATTTTATGTGGGACCTTTCTATTTTTTCCTGATGAACATAGTAAAGGTGATGGATCAACCGCCTACATAGCTAGTATGAAGGCTCAAAGATACAAGTAGTAAGATCATCTATATATACAATAATTAGTAAAGTGATACACAAACTAATAAGGTGTAAATTATGACATCAAAATGAAAACATAGGAGGTGGGAGTAAAAATGTAATTGCTTTTAGAATGTGTTTGAACTTAAGCTGCCATCAACTTAAAATAGACTGCTCTATACATAGATACACAAAGAATAAAGAAAAAGGAATACAAACATAACACTAAGGAAAAGCACCAAATCACAAGGGAAAAGAGCATGAAAAGAAGAAAGGAACAGAGAAGAACTACAAAAAAAAAAAAACCACAGAAAATAATAAACAAGATGGCAATAAGTACAAATCTATCAGTTGTTTTAATTGTAAATGGACTACGTGTTCCCATCAAAAGACATGGGATGGCTGAATGGATAAAAAAAAAATAAGACTTATCTTTGTGCTGCCTGCAAGAGACTCACTTCAGATTTAAAGATGCATAAAGACTGAAAGTGAAGGGATGGAAAAAGATACTTCATGCAAATGGAAATGAAAAGAATATAGTCATATCAAACATAATAGACTTTAAAGAAAGACAATAACAAGAAAGAAAGAATGATAATGCTAAAGAGGTCAATCCAAGAAGAGGATCTAACATTTGTAAAATTTAAGCACCTAACATAGGAGTGCCTAAATATATAAAGCGACTATTATCAGACATAATGTGAGATGTTGACAGTAATATAATAATAGAGGACTTCAGTAGCCCACTTATATCAATGGAAAGATCATCCAGGCAGAAAATTGATAAGGAAACACCAGTCTTAAACAACACATTAGACCAGAGGGATTTAATATATTTACAGAATATTCTAAGCAGCAGAATACACATTCTTCTCAACTGTACCCTCTCCAGCATAGAGCACCCTCTCCAGCATAGAGTACATGTGAAGCCCTTAAAGAAGTCTCTATAGATTAAAGAAGATTGAAATCATATCAAGCGTCTTTTCTGACCACAACAGTATGAAACTGGAAATCACTTACAAAAAACAAAAAAAACAAAACAAAATAAACTCCAAAAAACATCTGGAAAAGACACAAACATGTGGAGGCTGAAAAATATGCAACTAAATGCTACCAGTGGTCAATGAAGAAGTCAAAGGGGAAATCAAAAAATACTTTGGGGCGCTGGGGTGGCTCAGTTGGTTAAGCATCTGACTTCAGCTCAGGTCATGATCAGGCTCGTGGGTTCGAGCCCCGCGTCGGGCTCTGTGCTGACAGCTAGCTCAGAGCCTGGAGCCTATTTCAGATTCTGTATCTCCCTCTCTCTCTGAACCTCCCCTGCTAATGCTCTCTTTCTCTCTCTCTCTCAGAAATAAATAAAAAAACATTAAAAATAATTTTAAAAAATACTTTGAGACAAAGTAAATGGAAACACATAACAGTTCAAAATCATTGGGCTGCGGCAGGGAGGGAGGGCAGTTTATAACAATACAGGCCTACCTGAGGAAATAAGAAGAATATCAACTCTAACCCCCCCATCTAAAGGAACTAGAAAAAGAACAAATAAAACACAAACTTAGTGGAAGGAAGGAAATAATAAAGTTCAGAGACGAAATAAGTGAAATAGAGACTAAAGAAAAAAATACAAAAGATCAATGAAACTAAGAGCTGTTTCTTTGTTTTGTTTTAATTTTTTAAAATGTTTTTAATTGCTTCTGAGAGAGAGAGAGAGAGAGAGAGAGAGAGAGAGAGAGAGACAGCATGAGCAGGGGCGGGTCAGAGAAAGAGGGAGACACAGAATCCGAAGCAGCCTTCAGGCTCTGAGCTAGCTGTCTGTACAGAGCCCGACGTGGGGCTCGAACCCACGAACTGTGAGCTCATGACCTGAGCGGAAGTCGGAGGCTTAACCGACTGAGCCACGCAGTCGCCCCATGGTTCTTTGAAAAGATAAGGAAAATTGATAAACCTTTAGCCAGACTCATCAAGAAAAAAAGGGGGGGGGTGAGAGAGAGAGAGCCTCCTCTTAATTTTAAAATTTATTTTCTCTTTGACACATTCAACTGATTTAATATGCTTATGTATGTATTTTGAGTCAATTTCTTTCAGTTTTGAAGTTGACTTACATCAAAGACTGGACAAGACTAATTTCTGTTTGATTCATTTATTGGGGAGTCTGGACTTTACTTCATGTTTAACTGTTTCTCTTAACCCACCTGTGTTTGCAAAGATTTATACAAAATAATCTTTTGAGGTGAAAAACATGCTTTTAACTTTTAGAAGTTTGCTATATGCCAGAAAACTCTCCCAGGCTTTCTAGACTGTAACTCATTTAATTCTTACAACTCCCTTAGGAGACAGGTATTAGTAGTATTTTACAGATAAGGAAACTGAGAAACACACAGAAATAAATGAATAATTCTTGAACAAGTTTTAAATTGATTAAATGAATGAGAGCATTTAATATAAATAATTCAGTTGCCTACAAGGACATTTCCCTCATTTGTCTATATTTTATTATAAAATTAATACAAAGTGAAAATAACTAGATTGTGCATGTTGTCTAATTGCTTTATGACAATGTAAGTGGACCATTGTACTATAAACCACTTTTTACTATATTTCTTCAGCATTGATTTTTTTTTTATGTTTTATTTATTTCTAGGAGAGAGAGAGAGAGAGACAGCGTGAGCAGGGGAGGGTCAGAGAGAGAGGGAGTCACAGACTGAAACAGGTTCCAGGCTCTGAGCTGGCAGTCAGCACAGAGCCTGACGCGGGGACCGAACCCACAAACCACGAGATCATGACCTAAGCGAAAGTCGGACGCTTAACCGACTAAGCCACCCAGGCGCCCCTATTTCTTCAGCATTAAACAGGAAAGAATATACTGAGGATATTGATATAAACTATGCACTAATTTTGCTTGTTCACTGAATAAACGTCAGTAATTATTGAGTGTCTGAAGTGCGCCAGGCAGTCAACTTGGCACTGGAACCGCCAGTAACCGAAAACGTGATTCTTTTAATCTTGTAACTCACCATTTGGGCCTCCCTCGTTCCCTTATCTCTTTCCCACCTCTATCCTATCCTTACTCCCTCCGTTTTTTAAAAATTAATTTTGCCTAAATGTATTTTCTACATTTCCACTTGCCAATACCATGTGTATTTAAGGAGCATTTGGAGAAAGCCACCAGCAGCCTCTTCAGGTGGCCTGGAGGCAGAGCTGTCAAGCTGTGACAAGTGGCACATGGTGCTGGTCGGACTGCCTCTGCAGGTGGCACAGGCTGGGCTGGCCTGGAGTCCCATTCCAGAGCTCCAGACCTGAAGGCCAAGACTCCGTGGGCATTTAGGTATCGAGGATTGCATGTGTGTATTCTGGAGTGGTTTCAGATCTTTAAGGTAGCCTCTTTCTTCTTCTCTATAACCTGGCTAGCCGCGACCAGCGTTACAGGATCCCTTGGCAATTGGATGCAAAGGATTGTCACCCTCATGTGTCAATTTCTTCATTGTCTATCACACTCCTTTGGGTTTAATGGCGTCTACAAAATGAAAATTCCTCTTTTAAAATGCAAGCGCACCTGGCAAGGTAGGGCTCTGGTAGGCCGTGGTGAATGCCATGCCTTAACTGTCCTTGGAGTGGATCTGCCCATATCCCCTGTCCCTCCCTCTGAGAGCAAGGATGGCAATCATGAGAGGCATCACAGAGTAGGTGACCCTGGGGCAGGGCTGGTGGGGGAATGCGTGTTGGGAAACAGGGCACCTCAGAGTGCTTATACAGGTTGTGTTTCACACGGGGATCTGGCTAAGAGGACTTGTGAAGACTGGATTCTGGCCCCTGTTTTGCTGACCAAAAAGAGTAACAGGCTAGGGCAGAATCACTTGCTTCCAGAGGAATGAACTCTGGGTGAACTAAGAGTGGCCCTGGAGAAAACAATGTAGGAGAACACACCACGGA
Organism: Crocuta crocuta; assembly: GCF_008692635.1. Classification (NCBI taxonomy): domain Eukaryota; kingdom Metazoa; phylum Chordata; class Mammalia; order Carnivora; family Hyaenidae; genus Crocuta; species Crocuta crocuta. The sequence continues at coordinate 2,460,566 of NW_027532249.1, forward strand.
CACATTTTAGAGCAATACACAATTTTCCTGAAGGTGAGCCCTATCTCACTCAAAACGATCCTATAAATGTCCCCTCCTAACTTCTTCAGCATTCTTGAGAAACACCATGACATGGCAGGACATTATGCAGCCCTCAGTCTGTGAGGCTCCTGCCTCTGCCTCTGTGGAGCAACCTTGGTGTGCAGGTCACAGAGCCAAATGGTCGAAATGATCCATCACTGCTCTATCATATATTGAGAGTCAGTAAGTGGTCAGGTTGTTAAGAGCAGCAGAGACAGAATGAGCACAGGAAGTGGCTAATGGTAAGGCAAGGTCCTTGCAGAGGTGAGTAATGGGCAATAAAGTTACGAGTTGAGGGTCTTCTGGATCATGTGATCTGTTACCACCTTGCACCCTTTCTTTGGTCCACAGTCACCAGCCAGCAGACTGTGCAATGGGTGAGGATTAATTAGCTATGCTCATTCAACCCCAGGTTATTAGAAAGGTATGATCAAAGACGCAGGCTTCGAAGGCTACTTTTTCATAAAAGCAAGTGTTTAGCAAACACTTGTTCATCTGAGTGAGCTGAAAACAGTGACAAGGTGCTGACTGGGCTGCATCTGCCTTTGAATAGCAGGCGCTGGTTCTATCATTCAGCCATATGTTGCTCATCAAATATTCAGCATCTAGGGCTTTTACAGAGTCTTTTTATAGACTTGTGCACATGCAGCAGGCAATAGGAGACTCAGCTTCTGAAAGCTGTGCTTAGCTTTTTTGTTTGAGTACCAGCTATTTGGAAGAAGGGAGAGGATTGGGGAACGGTTACCTGGGAAATTTAAAAATATTTGTGGTCCAGGGTTTTGGGGATTTTTTTTATACTTTGTAACATCCTAACAGAGTCTGAGTGAACAAATCCCCTCCATTTATTCGTGGGACAATCTATTATTGTCAGTGGATTCATCTGACAAATGTTGTTCAGGCATTTACTTTTTGAAAATCATATGTTAAGAACCAGTAATATAACAGTAAGCAAAATAAACATAGCCCTGTCATCCAGAAATTTACTGTCTAGTTGGTTACCCTTAATAATAAACTTATTTAGAAAATGTTCTAGAGTTTAAACAGTCGATCCTCATCATTCGAGGATTCTGTGTTTGTCAGTTCACCTACCTGCTAATTTATTTGTAATGCCAGAATAATGCTTGTAGTGCTTTCATGGTCATTGGTGGATGTGTGCAGACTTGGACGTGGCAGAAACTTGGAGTTACGCACCATGAGCATTTCCAGTTGGGGAAGAACAAGGTCAAACTCTTCCTTCCTGCTTTAGCTTCCATATGGTAAACAAGTGCCCTTTCTGCAGTTTATTTAGTGCCACATTCCCCACATTGTGTCCTTTTTGTTGGTGATTTTGCTGTTTAAAATACTCCCCTCCCCCTGCCTCCCCACACAAACCAGAAGAGACTCTTAAATACAGAGAACAAACTGAGGATTACTGGAGGAGTGTTGGACAGGAGATGGGCTAAGTGGGTCATGGGCATTGAGGAGGGGCACTCGTTATGTTGAGCACTGGGTATTATACATAAGGGATGAGTCAGCAAAATCTACTCCTGAAATCATTATTACACTATACGTTAGCTAACTTAGATTTAAATAAAGTTAAAAAGTTAAAAATAAAACAGCCCCCCAGCATAGTGCTGAAGGGCTGCCTAGCGTTCTCAAGTACAAGGAGGATGTGAAGTGCCCTACGGAGAAGCACATTTATCAGGAAAGCTTTGTTTGGGCATGAGCCATTGTGCTGTTGGCCATGAGTTCGATGTTAATGAATCAACAATATGTATTGAATAATGTGTCTTTAAACAGACACACGCATAAAACAAGGTTATATATTGATCGGTTGATGAAAATATTGTAACCAGAGAGCCTCAGGAACCTACCCCTGTTTTTCCCCTGGGAGCAATGGTTCTGTATTCTCTAATTCAGTGTTCATGACAGCATTGTGGAACACAACCCCTTTGAATAACAAGAATTAATCGTATACGTTTACACTAGAATGTGAAGGTTAGGGTCCTGGTGATACAGAGCTTCAGGTAGGAGAGTAGAACTATCATATTGCTTGAAATGGATTTCTTAAACCATTGCAGTGAGAATTTTCTTTAAGGTGGGTTATGTTATGACAATGTGGAAAAAGTGTGGCTGAGGAAAGCCTCTATGAAGGTTGTTATGGCTTCCTCTTTGACAAGGAGGTCTCTGTTTGGTTTGCAATTAACAGTGTCTTTTCTGAATTTTTTTCTTAAAGGCCTGGAATTTTAAACTTGAGACATAGATTTATCTCTGGGAGTGTCACATTATGGTTAGATATGTATTATCCTTACAGATTGGGTGTAGAGGAGGAGTGTGAAAGAAGCTCGGACTTTTCAAAAATTTCAGTGTTGAAATTTTCCATTAATTTAATAATAATGATATTTATTTTTACATTTCACAAAGATTTTTTTTTTTTACTTTTTAAGTTCCTATAACGTTCATAACAATATCCTAAGAGATTGGTATTATTATCTTCCCACTTTACACAAGAGGAATAGGTTCAGGTTAATTTGCCAGGTGTTTGTGTGTGTGTCCTATATATATATATACTTTTTCTTCTAATTTTTCTATCCCCGGTTATGGACCTAATAAGTGTGAAAAGATAATGTCAGGACTAGTGTATTGATGAGACCATTTTCACTAACAATGGTATTATTTTAAAACATATCAGTAAGCTCTCTGTTTATCAGGACTATGGTAAGGCAGAAAATGGGTACTTTCTCCCCCATGAATGTCATGAATGTTTCTTAATTCTCAGTCCTTGCATAATGTATAGGTTTGTTCTTTCCCTTGCCAACCTCCATCCTGCCTGCACAGAGGCAAAATGTCCAAAAAACATGCAAATGATCTACAGTCTATACATGCATACATAATATGAATCATTAAAATTACTAGATAAAATGCAGTATGGCCAGTTACATTTGAATTTTAGATGAACAATGACTAACATTTTAGCATAATTTTTCCTAAATTACATGAAACATACTTAATACTACAAAGTTAAATTAATCATTTTTGTTTAAAATTCAAATTCAGCTGGATTTCCTGCATCTTTATATTTGCTAAATCTCGTAACCTTTGATAATTGTGTGTGTGTGTGTGTGTGTGTGTGTGTGTAAAGGAAGGAAATATTCCCTACTTTTTCAGATCACTATTTGCTTGGCTCAGTATGGGCTTTATACAGAAAGCATTTGTAAACTCTGCTTTTCAGTTTAATGCAAAATGTTGATTTACTCTATCAACTGTGTATTTGCATAGATGTAGCCTGATGTAACAACAAAGCAGATTGGAAATTTCATCAGGCTGGGATTATAGTTAGCTGATTAAACTTGTATCTAGAATAGCCCCATTTATATGCCACAACATTTTTTTGATAAAAATTTGGGGGGGAGGGTTGAAGCCCAGTTACTGATAAAACTAAAAAAGTTATCGGCAGAAGAATACTCTAAATAAGGATTTTTCTGTATCTTAACTATAAATTTCGTTCAACTGAGGAGGCTGGTTAGGGTCCCTGAAGTGCCTACATTTTACAGTTACTGTCATGCGGTTAGTTTCCAGCATTCCTCTTCCGGTCTCTCACAGATATCCGTATGATAACATCTGGGTAGTTCCTTCATCAAACACACACATCCTGCTGACCGTGACAGGTGATTTTCTGGTAGCCTCCTCTGGGGCTGTCAGGAGGTCCGCTTCATCTCTGTCCCTACCCTCCAGATTGCTCACAAACCCATTCTGGGCAGGACCATGCCCAGATCATCATTGTTCTGTGGACAAGCCACTGAGTAATCATTGATCGTGTTTATTCACAATCTGGCGAGTGTTGGAATGCTTTTATTGGTGAAACAGCAAAACTTCCTTTTCCCACACTGGCTCTCTGACACTTGGCTACACAAGGGTCAGTGGAGGCTGTGCGTACAAAGTGCACATGGTCAGTGCCCCCAACCGGGGGGCGTGTGTGTGTGGGATGCTGACCCGGTGTGACTGGCCTGTCAAGGATGTGAGTCCTCCTGAGACCAGAGGGGACAACAGACGATTGAGGCTACCCCCCAGGGTCTGTCCTTCAGGTGGTTGTCTCTCCGGTGTGCATTTTTTAGCTTCTTGCTTTGTCAGGGGGAGGTTTTTTCTCGGTTGGCCTGAATGAAAACACATGTTATAACTCTCAGGAGAGAGGTGGCTACGGGGCACTCCATGTTGCCTTCCCCCAAAACACTGCTAAAAGGAAGCATCTTTCCTAGAGAGAACATTTGGCCTTTATGAGTAGTGTGAAATAGATGTCATGGAGAGCAGATGCCACCCAGGAGCTGGGATGAAATGGCCATCTAGAGAAAGATAGGTGGGACGTGGCTATAATCAGTGAAGAGACACTATTTCTGTCAGTTCCAGGTATAGTTTTTGACATCGCTGGATTTTGCACCAAGTGGCCCTACGGATAGTCAGTGAACAGATGTTACTCTGCTGGATAATTGGATGAAGTAGCAAGCAGATTAGTTCCTTACAGGACTCTTTACTTAATTTTCCAAATTGCACCGTGTTGTATTGAAGCGATGCCAGTTTGTAATGTTTTCTCACATTAAGGAGACCTATACAGTTGACATCGCAGAAGAATGATGAACACGTTTAGTCTAAACACAAAATGACCACAGATGTGGGGAGATAATATGGTAAAATAAACAATGACTAACATCATGATTTCCTCCAGTTCCAACTATTTAGTTGAAGAACCCACTGACCTTTTGAAACAATGAGAGTCGCTGTCTGGAACACAGGATGGCCTCTGTGGTGCTGTTTTGGCCTTGAAATCATGTCTTTGTCCATTCATGAGCTCAGGGCTGCACTGCCCCACTCATGCCTCTTCCAGTGTGTGGACCTTTGGAGCTCCTGATTTTGGTACTGAATTATTCTTCCTCTTCATTCCTAGAGCCCTATGATTAAACTTGGGGAACTTGTAAGTCATGTCCAACCATTTCCTTAGCTTTTCTGAACTCCCAAGGTGCATATTTTAGGGCACACCTTGCTGTTCAGGATTCCCCTAGCTTGTTAGCCTAGAGGATTTGGGGCAAGGGATAGAGCAGTTTAGTGGAATGAAAACCACTTAATGATTCATGTTTCAGACTTTTCTTCAGTTTTCCCACCTGCCACGGACTATCAAAATTCCAGGAGCAGACACTCCCTCCTTACCGTCACATCTTCAGGAGACAGACTCACATTCTGGATTATGTCACATGTCCCATTGGAGAGCGGATTCTCTTTCCACCAGAGGGAGCCACTTTGCCCCAGACAGCTCACCAACTTTGGTATTCAAGGCCTTTCAGACAATCCCCACTAACTCCATTTACTTGGCCTCATTTACACTTTTTTTTCTAGAAAAAGAAAGCTACCTTCCAATAATCCTTTATCTCATCTTGAGTATTATTTGAATTTAAATTGTGAGAAAAACAAGAATGTTTTTGGAAAGGTGATGAACAGAAGTCAGCTTCATGAAAATCTAACTTCCTGAAAAGAAAAATTGGCACTAATGCAAGAACCAATCTTAATGATGAAACCAAAAGACACTCTTTCCCTCCAAATTAAGTTTAATTATGGGGGTGGGAATGAAAGAGAAGGAGAGAAGATTTCATAAAGGAAAGTTCCTGCTATAACTACAAAGCCAGAAAGTAACCGTTATGAATAGGTACATAGATAATAGTAGACTGTGTTTTTTTAAATTTTAATGTTTATTTTTGAGAGAGAGAGAGAGAGAGAGAGAGAGACAGTGTGAGGAGGGGAGGGGCAGAGAGAGAGAGAGACATCGAATTCGAAGCAGGTTCCAGGCTCTGAGCTGTTGGCGCGGAGCCTGACCCGGGGCTCGAACCTAGCAAACCAGGAGATCGGGACCTTAGCCAAAGTTGGATGCTTAACCGACTGAGTCACCAGGCGCCCTGACTGTGTTTTCTACATGAATGATAGAATCCTGAGCATTACATGACATTCCCAGCCACATCTTTCTGTGCTATCATTCAAGAATAACAGCAAACATCCACTTATGTGACAAATTTAATTATTTCACAGACATGAGTACAATTATTTTATCAATAGTGAAGATGACAGGTCCTCATTATGTCCTTATCAGTATACCTGTTACCTCTGAGATCCTTATTAGAGATATTTAGGATACAAAGAAATAGAAAGAATCCAGTATCTCTAAACTTAAGGAGTTTGCCATCTAATTCTGAGATTATACTTGGAAATAATGTCAAATGACATAACATCACCTCAATAATAGGAAGAATAGCACAACTTTAGATAAAGCTTTACTGTTATGTAACTAAAGGGGGTGGGCTTGTCCTGGACGGTGAGGAACATCTACTGAAAGTCCTGATTTTAGCTTGACATAACTAATATTTAGCCCCTCTCCCAGATAGTGGTTGGCCAGTAACAGCTCTGTATGTGTTTGATGGCTTCTCCTGAAAAGTGAAAGCAGGTCCGTATTGTGAAGAGCTATATCTGTGATTTTCTGGGTTACAGTTTATCTAAAGGCTGCTTCGACTGTTACAGCTCTCAGTAAAAAAAAAAAAGTATGAGTCTGTTTGTGTGTCTTTAGGGAACAGGAAGGATCGGGGAGGTTAGTGCAGTGGTAGTTCTGTTCATAGTAAAGCATCAGGCCTTTACTTGGGGGAATCCTTGGGGGAATCGTAACATATCTGGTGTTGAAGCTTGTTTTTGCTCATTTTTTAATCCTGAGGGTAGTGATGTAAAGGGGAAGAAAGTGTGCATGTGTGTGTACATGTGTGTATGTGCCTGCATGTGTGTATGTGTGTATGTCTTTGTGTACATGTGCATGTGAGCATGTGTGTACGTATGCACGCATGTATATGTGTGCATTTTGTCTGCGTGTACATATATGTACATGACTATGCATGTATATGTATATGTGTGAATGTGTGTGCATTTTTGTGTCTCTGTGTACATATGTGTACACGAGTATGCATGTGTATGTATGTGTGTGCATGTGCGTGTGTGTTCATGTGTACCTGTGTATTCCATGTATATCATGTAGTGCATACATGTCTATTTAACATAGATCCAGCTTAGGAAATGGGTTATTTTGGTCAAGGAGATGAGAAGAAAGGAGAGAATGGGAAAGTCAGGAGGATTTGGCTCCACTTTCCAAAGGAGACTAGTACTGTTCTGTAACTTAAGGGCAGAAAGTGGGGCATAACAAAAAACTTGCCCAGAACAGACTGATTTTAGACGAAATCTGTTAAAATGATATCTCTCTCATATTATGGAATTTGGCACAGCCTTTTTTCCCCTTTCTGCCTATAGAATGTGCCATTTGTCTGAAAAAGTAAGTCAGTGTTTGGGTGTTACCTTCCAAAGAGTTCGCTCCTGCCACCTAATCATTGGTTGAGTGGGGCACTGCCCGTGGGCCTTCTGCGTGCAGACCAGACTGTGCTAATGCATTCGTGCTTATTGCCCTAAGCTGTGCAAGAATACTTGCTCCCTCCCTTCCCTTTATTTCCCTCCTTTCCTCTCCTCTTCGGCCTCATGGAACCATGCATGCGATGTGAGTTTTTTTAAGACTAATTTTGAAACTAGACACCCCATAAAAAGTGTCCCTTGGTTACTTATTTTGTTTAAGGACACATCCAACACCTATCCACCTTCTCCCCATCAAGGCTACTGTGGTTTCAAAATCGTGATTCTTATGGTCCTCTCTACTATCTCAAAGGGACGGAAAAATGGGAAGTTTGGCAAGAGTGAAGCTTAGCCCTTTTGGCCCTAACAGCTCTGCTTCTGGGTTGCATGGATCTCTCTTCCCTTCCCTTCCCTTCCCTTCCCTTCCCTTCCCTCCCCTCCCCTCCCCTCCCCTCCCCTTCTTTTTTACATTTTAACAGTGAAGAGATTGAAGCATAGAGAAGTCACATAATTTATCTCAAGCCACAAGTGAGCTAGAGGTGAAACCAGTATAGGAACCCTCACTTTTGACGTGCATGTCTCTTTGCTAATAACTACCATGCTGCTTTGCAGTGACGGGGTGCCTTGCCTCCTGTGAGCCATACGTGCTCACGGGAGGGAGGTTTGCATAAGAAGCACTGTCTCCCGGACCTCCATGCATGTTTAGAAATAACAGGTGAAGAAGAGAAATTGGATCAGACCTAACACTTCTGACATTGGTGGAGATTCTTAAATAAGGGCCCAACTTATACATGGTGTGGTAAATGGCTACCTTTTAATTTCCTGTCATTGAGTAAGTCTCGATTAAAAACTAGGGAGAAACATACAACTCAGAAATAATGTTGCTCAGTTAGGTAGTTTGAAGGCTTATGGATTTTTCTTGCAAGGAGTTTATGGTATTCAAATATAATTTGATGAACTTTATGTGACTAGGTGGTATGATGTTTATAGCTATGTTATTTTGTAGTGATTCTGGTGCCTGGGATCTGGGGAAGAGAAAGGCTGGGACATAACACATCACTGGAGTAAACTGGTCTGGGAGGCACATATGTAGCCAATATTGCAACAATTTAGCATCAAGGAGATATACATGCCATTCATTCTATTATGATTTTAGTGATACTTTCTCCCAGTTTATCCCACAGGACAAACTTACTAGGACCATACTGGTTACATGGGTGAATGCAGCCTTTAATAATTCAGTGCCTTCACTGCTGTCAAAAGTTTTATATAAAATACTTACAAATTTTTATCAAACCCAAATATTTGTTTTTTACATTTATATCCCACTTTATTCCAAATAGGATGTAAAATGGCTTACAAAATATATATAATGTAATGTACAGCTAATACGTAGCATAGGAAGAAAGGTAAATCCAGGGATAAGGTTAATACCTAAGGTCCTGCAGACTTTAGCAGAGGTGGGTTCATAGGAAACACCAAGCATTTTCACAGCCAAGTCAAAAGGGGAAACAGTTATTTAAAGTATTCAGAGACCCTGAGATGGAAACCATTAGGTTTCTGAGAAGTAAAACAATTCCTAATACCATGGTGTAGAGTCCGTTCTCCTTACTCACCCTCGGGAAAGAGACCTTGTGAGATGCTGTGACCCTCACCCTTCCAGTATCTTCAGTATTTAAGCAATGGGGGCCATTTCCTTGCATATCTTATGTGTGAGATAAACTTGAGATTCTCCCAGGGAACAGAGGATTGCATTTGCTGGAGACTGGGGTTCCCCACGCTGCAGTCACGTTGAGCCGACCTGCTGAAATTGCACCTGGGCTCCGGTTGCCTCCCGCTGCCTGGATGAGTACCTGGTACTGGTGGCTTCCACATCCCAGACCTCTGCCGGGGCTGTGCCTCGGCTTTCAGGCCATCCTCCAGACTCGGACTACAAGCATAGGTAGGGAGTGGTAGAGCTCTTGAATTCCTGCCCTCCAACGGATATCTGGAGTACAGATACTACTGCTTTGCATTAGGACAGAGCTCCATGGGCTTTTAGAGTCAGGGCAGCATTTTTTTTTTTTTTTTTTGGGGATAATTTATGTACAAATAGGTGCTGTACCCATTTAGTACATCCTGCCACAGTGTGGATTACTGATTTTCTCATCAATATCTTACTTTCTAGCCCTCTGTGGACATTTTCAGTGGCAAAAGCAATTTCCCATTCATATTGGAGGTCCTGGATATTTTTTCTACCTCCTGACAGTTAGCCTGTAACCTCCCTCCCTTATGCTGCCTGTGTCTATCTCTGTGGAGACAGAGCGGCCCTCAGCTCATCCATATCCACACACTGGAATGTGTGATTTGTTCTCTCTGGTGAATTGGCTGGCTACACACCCGAAAACTGGGGCTGCTCCTGCCTTTGCTCTGTGGGATAAAGATGGTCTCGAGTTCCCTCCTGACTCATAGTGTTGGCAAAAGAGCAATCTGCCTGGCACTCAGGAAGCAGCAATTTGGTGAACCTATGATTCACAATTTCAAAATGGTTATGACTGCTGGATGCTGGAAGACTTTTTCTTTTAAGTTTATTCATTCATTTTGAAAGGGAGGGAAAGCATGAGTGAGGGAGGAGCAGAGAGAGAGGAGAGACAGAGACACAGAGAGAGAGAATCCCAAGTAGGCTCTGCATAGGCAGTGCGGAGCCCAATGCGGGGCTTGAACTTACGAACCGTTGAGATCATGACCTGAGCTGAAGTCGGATGCTTCACCGACGGAACCAGCCAGGTGCCCTGAAGCTGGAAGACTTTTTCAGCACATGGAAGCCTATGTGTTTGTTTCAGTTCCACTAGCAGGCAGTTGGTCAGTAGCACTGGGTGGGGCAGTCCCAAGAGGGTGGTGCATTTAATAAATAGACTTTACTCCTCCCCTACTCCTTCTTTAATAGAGGAAATGATGCTGTTCCTGTTTGAGACAGAAGAGAGTAAAGTGAAACTTTTGACTCACACATGTCAGGAGAGAGGGGCAGCCCAGGACCACCTTAGAATGAAAAGACTAGGGTCAGTTCCAGATGCCCTTGGAAACGCGCATGCCCAGCGCTGGCTGAGAGGAAGCCATTGAGAAGCTGTGCCAAAGTTTTGAGACTTTAAAAACTTGTGTCAGAATTTAAACTGTGACTTTCTTTCTCCCTTCAGTTTCAACTCAGCACAAAGTGAGGTTGAGTTTTTCAAGTGCAATCCAATAAAATCTGCAGATAACTGTTTTGGTAGGATCCATGGGGGGAAAAACATTACTTGTCACTTTTGCACGTTCTTAGCCGTCGGTGAGTATGCACCTAATTCAGTTGTGTGGCAACTTTAAATCCTATTTTGAGTTCCCCTGAGCGGTCGTCGTGAGAGCAACGCTTATCCTGTCGGCCTGGCTGGTTCACATGACAGTGTTTCATCTCTGGCACGCACTCTATGCGTATGACTCTTATTATACTGTTTATGTTTCGAGACTGACTTTCTCAGTGAAATGCAGTTCTTTTGACATTAGGCATCGGGGACAGTTTCCAGGAGACAAACATTTGTCACGGAACATGCTCCTCCAGCATCTCATAGGTCGTGCTGTCAAAAAAAAAAAAAAAAGACAAAATAAGCCTTTCTCAAGTCAACATTAATCTCACTCTAAACACAAATACGTGACAGAATGCTGGCATAGAGGCAGCGCCCTATCTGCAGTAGATTGGCAGGAAAGAGATTGGCATCTCTAGCCAGAGTTGGCCTTAAAATCACTAGTGGTCTAGTGACTAGGTTCAGAAATTCTTTGAACTTAGAATCACACCCTGCCTCCTCCTCTGAGGTGTCTTAGGGCTTTGGTAAGTCACATTACTCTAAATCGTAAAATGAAGGTAAGAATAGGACCCACCTTGAATTAATTGAGGATTGTTCTGGGGCCTCACGTGTGCTCCATCCTGGACAAGAATAGTGTGTCCTGCTGCTTTTGGATGGAATGTTCTGTAGTACAAGCATCCCTTAAGTTATTACACATCCCTTGACTTATAACAACTTATTTAAGTTATAATTAATTTATTATTTTTGTCTTTTAATTCATACTACTAACTTTTTAAGTGCCTGATCCACTGTCTTTACTCTATATTTGCCTTTACCAGTGAGATTTTTTTTCTTTCATATATTTTTTATTTCTAGTTATGGGCTTCTCCTTTCTGCTTGAAGAGCATCCTTTAACATTTTTTGTAAAGCTGGTTAGGTAGTGATGAACTCCTTTAGCTTTTGCTTGTCTGGGAAACTCTTTGTCTCCTTCAGTTCTGAACAATAACCTTGCTGGATAGGGTATTCTTGGTGGTAATCCCTCATACACTGTTGAAAATGTAAATTGGTGCTGTCACTATGGAAAACAGCATGAAGATTCCTCAAAAAAACTAACAATAGAACTACCATATAATTTAGCAATTCCACTTTTGCAGATTTATCCAAAGAAAACAAAAACACCAATTTGAAGAGCTATATGTACCTATGTGTTCATTGCAGCATTATTTACGGTAGCAGAGATGGTGGACGCAATGCAAGTGTTCACTGATTGATGAGTAGATAAAGATAAGGCACATGCACAGAAACACACACAATGGAATTTTGGTCAGCTATAAAAAAAAATGAAATCTTGCCATTTGTGACAACGTGGATGACTTGGAGAGTATTATGCTAAGTGAAATAAGTCAGAGAAAAACAGATACTGTGTGATTTCACTTGTATGTAGAATCTAAAAAAATAGATGAACAAACAGAAACAGCTTCTAGATACAGGAAATAAACTATTGGTTACCAGAGAAGAGAGTGGTTAGCAGTGGGTGAAATAGGTGAAGGGGATTGTAAGGTACAAACTCCAGTTATCAGATAACTGGACATATATATAATGTACAGCATAGGGAATATAGGCAATAATATTGTAATGATTTTGTATAGTGACTAACTAGAGTTATCATGGGGGATCATTTTATAACATAGAAATATTGAACCACTACTATGTACACCTGAAATTAATAGCATATTGTATGTCAATTATATTTCAATTAAAACAAAAAAGAATAGTGCCCACCTCCATGTCGCAGACAGCATTCAATGACATAATGTGTCAGGCTCAGAGTGGAGACTTAACAGGTGTTAGCTCTCATTATTTCCCTACCTGTCCATATCTGACCAGTTGGAAGAGGAGTGGCTGGTGCCACTGGTCACTTGTACACTCATTCCTTATCTTCCTGGACAGTGAGTTGAGCACTATCCTGGACTGGAAGGGTCTCAGGACCTAGAATTCCTCTTTCTTGTCCATATGCAGCCAGAGTGGCTAAAGTATTTATGTTTGCTCTAGGGCAGTCCCAGAATAGCTCCCTGTACTAAGAGAGTATGGGCTGAGATTCAGCGAGTCTTTATTCCCAGCTGAGGAAAGGCTATAATGGGCAGATGCTATTACCTTCTGTCTGCAGACACGGAAATGAATGGCCACTAGCGGTGTCAATGTCATTGATTCCTTTGCAGAAATCTCTGTGGCCTAGTTAAGAGACCCCTGAGCTTTGTTTGTTTCAAATGTAGTCCTCAATCCTTCAGACCATACTGGAGATCTGAAAATCAACGTTGAAACTGAAGGCTCTCTGCTGGTGTATTCACTGGGGTTTTAAATTCCTGCCATTCACGAAGGCTTTTTCACGTCATCAGTTTATTGTTAAAATGAAATAATTAATATCAAGGATTTCTGGCACATGACAGGTCCTCAGACATGTTAGTTCTCATTATTATTGTCATCATCATTAGAATCAGTTTTGAGAGACTGAGATTGAGATTGAGTTTGAGACAGAGAGAGAGAGAGAAAAAGAGAGAGGGAGAGAGTCTATGTGTGAGAGAGACACAGAGAATTGTCTGAGATCTTGAAGACGTGTTGGTGAATATAAAGGGTTGTGATGATATTCAGCTGGCATGCACTTGTGCAGCCAAATGGAATATGGAATAATAAAATATACCCAGTTGGTTAATAAATAGCCACTGCCCTGAGCCTCTACTCCAGTGCCCAAATGTCCCAGCTCCCAACTCCTCCTCCAGGACCATGAGATCACCTTATGCTACAGCATTAGAGGGTTACATCTGGCTCATCTGAAGACCTCCCCAAAACCCTGCCCCACTGATACTCAGATGGTTGTGAGTAGTTGGTGTCTAGGTCAGACTAGTGGTTAAGTAACTTGAATATTATTCCTGGAAGAGTGTTAAAAACATAAAAATAGTACAATTTGAATATCACCTTTGTAAAGATTACTAAAATGTCAAAATAGTAGGAGTTTCAGAGTTGTAACATTCAGCTGCTTTAAGAAATGACTACACCAATTAAAAAACTTCTAGTAGTCTTCACCAAATGTTTTTTTCTGATATAAAATCTGAGAATTAAGAATGGAATATAATTTTAAAAATTATGATGTGTGAAATTTATTTTCTTGAAGACAAAAAGTAAGCTTACTCAAGATCCTAATGGGCCAATTAAAAAATTGCCAAAGCAAGATTTTATCGCCATGAAGTGGTCTATCGACTCTGAAATTCTGTTAAAAGTATAAATGCATTTTGCAGAGTAACTAGAACAAAACCCAGGTTAATAAAAAATGTGATTATTTAGTGAAATGCCTTTTTTCTAGATGCCCATCTTAATGGACATACTTTACAGTCCTAATCAGTGAGGCATCTTGAATGTGCCCATCCTCCCCTGGCCCACCTCTCTCCCCTGCACGAGATCTTGCCCAGAATCCACAAGTAGACAGCCTGGGTCCACACCACAGACCCAGGGAAGACCAGAGTTGCTAGCTCTTCACTGAGGAGCAAGCTAAGCTGACATTGTGTTTGACTTTCAGAAACTAGGACAGAAGTAAAACTTGATAAAGATATCAGGTGAATAAGTGCTAGAGCTTTCTAACTGATATCAGGCACTCTCAGTTACACTGAGAAGTTGTCCAGTCTTGGACAAGTCACTTACTTGGGCCTCCATTTTTCTCATCACAAACTGAGGGGTTGAACTCAAGGAGTACATAGGGATATACTTCTAGATAAGAAATGAAAGGCGGTCCCAAAACCAAAGGAAGTTTTATACAGAATACTAAGAAGAAGTGCTGTATTTTCTTAATTCCTAGATACATTTTCTCGTTTGTCTTGAAATTTGGAAAATTATGAAATGTCTCAGAATGGAGGAGCAAATTGGCTTGTAGTCTTTATTTCCATCAAACCTGTGGCCTTGACCAAGGGCATAGACTATCTATTCAGACACTTGACATCTTAGCTGAATTTATGTACATTAAAGCACTACGAGGGCTTGGTTTCTTGGCTAAAATTTTGGGTAGTAATTTGTCAATTAAAATTCTTTAGAAATAGCATAGTATGAGAAGCATTACCATTGAAAGATATGTATGCACAGCATTGCCTTCTTATATTACTTAAAGGCAGTAAAAATCACCAAAATTTTCAGAAGACATAAAATATTTTCAGGCCAGTTAAGATTGTTCAGATCCACTCATATAACTTTCCCAGTGAGAGGAACAGACAATAACCAAGGAAAGCGACAGCGATGTAGTTACTAATTAGGTTCAGTGCTGTGACGAAAATGAGGATGGTGATGTAAGAGAGGAGATAGGTGATGGAGAGGTCCACCTTCATTAGGGGGTCTGGTTAGGCATCTCTGATGAAGGATGGAAAAGCAGCCAAGTGAAGAATGGGGCAGAAGTGGGGACACAGAGGGGTCCTTGGGTTGGAGAAAACTGTACATGTCTGTTGGCTTGCTGAGGAACAGGAGAGCAGAGTATCTGGCACCAACAGGAGTGAGAGATGCCAAGAGCTGAGCGCTTACAGATAAGCGGCACCAGATAGGTACTGGCCAAGAATTTAGATGTTCTTCTAAGTGTACTGGAGAACCATTAAGCAGGTTTTAAGCAGGAGAATGTTGTGGTCTTATTTGCTGCTTTAAAGATTATAACTATGCCAGGTGATGAATTTTAACTAAACATACTTTGCTAATCTCACAATATATATGCATGTATCTCATCAGTACGTTGTGTACCTAGAACTGACACTATATGTCAATTATAGCTCAATGAGATAACGGTCCACCTAAGGCCAGAGTAGGAGGAGAGATGTAATGCAGCAGGGGGCGGGGCCGACGTGAGGGGGCGGGGCAGCAGCAGTGAAGGACAGACACAATCCCTTTGGGAGGACCAAGCAGCAAGACTTGCAGATGGATTTGATATAGGATGAATTAGGGAGGGAGGAGAGGAATTAAGGAAAAGCCCTTGGTTTCAAGTTGTAGCAACTGGCTGGGTGGTGGTGCACGTTAACTGAAATGAAGGTAGAGCAGAGTCGACGGAGGAAAAAAACCAGAGTTTCCTTTTGGATGTGCTGTGTTTGAGTTGGCAGAGAATCCGCCAAGCAGTGCTGCCATGTGGGCCGAATTCAGATATATTTTCAAATGGAATATGAAGAAAACCTAGATTAAATTTTAACTGTGATTGATTGTGAGAATTTCATGTAATAAATATCCTGGGAATCTTAATCTGTTGTAAATTAGTAAAATTTTAGCGCAGTGTTCCCCCAGTTATTATTTAAGCAGTCGGCGGTGCAGCTTGCAATNGGCATGAGAGCGCTTGGTGAATATTTGCTGAAGAAATGAACTAGCAGGTCTTCTGATAAAGTATCAAGTACAGGAAAGACCAAGACTGATGATCTCAGCCCCATGGCCAGCTCTGGGTGGCCACGTATTATTGTCAGTTCCACCACTCTCCAGAATATTTGAGGATTTCTTCAAGGAAACACGGGTGCCTAAAATGGCAGACTTTGTAGTCTGGCTCTGCTTTGTCACCCATCGTCTCAGGAAACCTTACAGGAAACCCTCAATGACTGCACCACCACACGTACATGATGCTCCTTCCCTCTGGAAGATGCCCCCATGCAGCAAGGCCAAATTTCTTTCCTGGCATTTGGTTCTGAAAGCAGAATACCAACTGGAATTTCTAGAATTTACAACTCTTGGTGCCACCACACATAAATATGAATGTGAGCATCTGATCTATAAACAGAAGTGCCCGCTGCTTGTCCTTCTGTGACAGCCTTTGTGTAAACATAGGGACCTAACTAGCCATGAACAGCGAGTCTCCTGTTTCTTTGGCATCCTTCTCGGATAGGATTTTTGAAGAATTTATCGAAAAAGGACTTATTTTAGTAAAACTCGTTTAGTCTACTTAACAATTATTTTTAAGTCTGTGCTGCTGTTAAAACAAAATAAAAACCTCTTAAATGGAAAAACCACTTACCAAGTCATAAACTGAAACTCCAGTATTGAACTGAAATTCTAAATGATATATCAAGATCACTATTAGACCTGGAGTTACAGGGAATGGCTATTTTCAGTTAATGTTAATGATTTTTACGTTTGTTTGTACAGCATAATTGTGAAAGTATACCCCAAATGGAACTTAAGCCCCACTGAACTTCCATTTGTCCATCAACCAATTACCTAAGACAGATGTTTAAATTAAATTTTCTCCAGTTTTTATTTTTTAAAAAGAAACTGACCATGGTTTCTGAAGAAAACCATGCAAAGAAGATACAAAGTTGAAGATTGTTCCAGAAGATTTTTAGGTATGGCTCTCATGCCAAGCTTAGATTATTTTGAAAATTAAATTTTGAACGAGATTTCCTATTTCACTGCCAATGTGATTTTTTTTTTTAACTTCTTGAGCTTTATTACCAGAGCTCTCCATTGGAACCATTCACGGTGACCTGGTGGTCCCTGTGGTATTTGGCTGACCAGTTGGAGCAGCCCCTCATTTATTCAGGCGTACGTTCAGCACAGCAGGGTCCTACCTAGACAGGAGCTCAGAGGTCAGGGTTCACAGTTAGACCCTTCTGTTCTTTGATCGCCAGTGCTGTTCGCTTTCATGTCTTCAAGTTTTACCCACACTCTGGGAGCTGTTCAGACCATCCCCACCCACTGTGAATTCTGTCACTTCCTTCAGTTTGTCTGAATCTCTCACTATCATAAAAGTGTGGCTGAGCTCACAACCATTCTCACACGGTGGAGCAGTTGACTGCTTGGTGATATTTCCTTTGCAATGAGTGGTCTTGTGTCACAAAATAGTGTATAAGATGCTCTCCAGCAGAGTCACATCTAGTAAGCATAAATCCTGTATAGAACTTGGAAGGGGTTCACACCGTTCAAGTCTGCCATAGCTACTTCCATTTGGTTCTTTCCAGGGCAGTGGGCTTTCTTTTTTTTTTTTTTTCCTCCTTCTTTCATCATGATTCAGGTCCACACACAATTAGCAAATGCCTCTTTTCCCCTCAACCTGTCTGGGGGCTGAACATACACAGCTGAATGTGATGTGGTCTGTGTTTTAAGCCATTTACAGATTAGTTGGGAAGAAACATACATCAGGAATTAATTGAATACCTGATACATACGTAAAGCACTAGAATTTTGAAGAGGGTGTTGGGGAGATACAAGTTAGACATTTGAGCCTTTGGGAATTCAGAAGAAGGATGAGCAAAGTCCAACAGGTGAGGGACAGTGGAGGGCGTTCTGGACAGAGGGAGAAGCCCCGAGAAACCATGAGGTAGTTTGGTATGTGGTGTTCAATCCACATGGAGTGCAGGCAATAGCATGGAGAACAAAATGCAGATACATTGGCACCTTGCCCTTAGTTTACCTGTATTGTTTGTTAGTAGATTCAAGACAGGGAATCCTAGAAGATGGAAATGTGGATGAGATCAGGCCACAGATTGTGTCCAGGAGCTTGGCAGTATCTGAGGCATCAGGAAGCCATGGAAGGGTTCTAAGTAAGCGAGCAGAATGGCCAACTTTCTGTTTATGGATAAGAGTGAGACTGGACATGGGGTGCCTGGATGGCTCAATCAGTTTAACGTCCAGTTCCAGCTCAGGTCATGATCTCGCAGCTCACGAGTTCGAGTCCTGTATTGGACTCTGCTGACAGCTCAGAGCATGGAGCCTGCTTAAGATTCTGTATCTCCCTCTCTTTCTCTGTCCTTCCCCTGCTCTTGTGTGCTCACACACTCTTTCTCTCTCAAAAATAAATAAACATTAAATTTTCTTAAAGAGTGTGACTGGGTGGGAAGCAAGGAGGTGAGCAGAAACATTGCTTACATCCTGGTAGACTTTGACTACATTTGTTTAGTTGTGCAACAGACTCTAAATGCAACCAGGGTTTCAAAATATTAATAAAAATTAGCATAACATATAAAAGAAAATAAGGACAGTCACCCAGAGCAGCTCCAGACTAACTACTTCCTCATATCTTTGGTGGCCTTGGGTATTAGCAATGGCTTCTGGTGCAACTCAAAAGCACATTCATAAAGAAGGAGTGATCCTGAGCCCCTCAGCAGAACAGCAGACAGGTCCTTGTAAGCTTGGAAGACAACACATTCTCTTGGTCTCCCTACCAACCAGTTGGTGAGAATGGGGAGGGACTTCCCTCCCTTCCAAGGGAAGACACTTCCAACTTGTGACTATGCGGAGTAGCTCCCAAAACGGGGACCCCAGCAGGGACTGGTGGCCGCTGAGGCTTGATGCTGTTCCTCCTGAGTGGAACTCAGAGTCAAAAATCTGTGGAGTTAAGCCAAGCTCCTTCTTCTGCCCTTACTGGCTCAGCGAGAGCTGTGCAGTACTCAGTGGGGTCAGCTAAATCTTGCCCCAGCCACTGCATGAGGTGGGGGAGTAAATTTTGGGGACGTTCTCATTTCCCATACAGTTATCCTTGAAGGCTCTGAGCTCTTTAAGGAATGCGGCTCCATTTCTGTGTCTTCATGGTCTTACTTGGGGCCAGGCATTCAGGAAATGTCAGTCAAAAACAGTCTTCTGATTCCAGGAAGGCACAAAATGTGACACTCCTCTGGCGTGGCAATAGGACCAGAGTTCCCTGAGTTCTGCCAGGATACGATCCCCTGGATGATGGGGAAAATGTGATGAGATCCCTGGAGTTCCTCCTGGCCCCTGGAAGCCCACTGTCTCTTTCCAAGTTCTCCCTGTACTCGGAAGTGCACTTGGAGTTCAGGCCTGAGTTCCTGGCCCCACCAGGAACTAGCGGCACATCCCTGGGCAATCCATGCAAACCCCAAATATTTCCAGCAAGACAACAAATACAGATATCTGCCTTTTTGCCTCATATAGGATTTATGAGGATCCAAAATCATAAGACATATATTGACAAATTACTATTTAAAAGACACTGTTTCAAGAGTATTACATATTTTAATATAAGCAAATCTTATAACCAACTTTATAACCAAAAGATGAGGGAGATATTTTGGTTATCCTCTTTATTTACTGAGGAGGGCAGAGAGAATGTAAGGGCTCACCACTCTTTAAAAAAATTTTTTTTAAATGTTTATTTACTTTTGAGAGAGAGAGAGAGAGAAAGAGAGAGAGAAAACAGGGGAGGGGCAGAGGGAGACACAGAATGCAGTCTCCAGGCTCTGAGCTGTCGGCACAGAACCTGACATGGGGCTCAAACTCAGAAACCATGAGATCAAGACCTGAGCTGAAGTTGGAGGCTTCATTGACTGAGCCACCCTGGTGCCCCAGGACTCACCATTGTTAACTGTAGGAGCTGAGATGTGAGCAGAGGCCATTTGGCATCGAGTACATTCCTACTCACTACAGTAAGCCTCCCCACCCCCCATGAGAGGATCCCTGCAGAAAAGCTTTGGTGTCAAGTGGAGTTCTACCTGGTGTGCAGTGGATGTGTTCTATGTTCAACTATAAGGCAAAAAACCATATACTGTAAATATTATTTTAAAAACCCTTAGATAGATCTTCATTCTTTTCTTCTTCCCACCCTCCTTTACCCACTCCTATCCTTCTTTTTCCTTTTTATTTCACAGCCAAGTACAGATATTTTCATGTATATAATTAAACATAATTTTGTACTATACAGGTCCAGAACTCTATTCACATGTAAGGTCATAGTATCATGCGGTTGTTACAGACTGAATTGTGTCCCCTGAAATTGGTATATTGAATCCCTAGTCCCCACTGCAACTGTATTGGGGGTTAGGGCCTCTAGAGAGATAGTTAGGGTTGCATGAGGTCATGGGGGGGGGGGGTTCTAATCCAATAGGACTCCTTTCATAAGAGGAGGAAGAGACCGGAGCTGTTGGTTACACAGAGGATGTCATACATCTCTCTGAGCATACAGCAAGAAGGTGGCCATCGCAGGCCAAAGAGAGAAGCCTCCAGAGAAACCACACCAACACCACGATTCTGAACCTCCAGCCTCCACATGTATTGTGAGAAGACAAATAGAGTAAGTCACTGGTGTGTCGTACTTTGTTATGGCAGCCTGAGCGGACGGAGACAGTACAAAGCTGCCTGACATGCCACCTTGGTCTTTACTGACTTCACTTCAGGTGGAATTTCTTTTGTTTTTGTTTTTATTTTTGCTTTATTATTGTCAAGCTAGCTAACGTACGGTGTAGTCTCGGCTTCAGGAGTAGATTCTGGTGATCCATCACTTACCTACCGCACCCAGTGTTCCTCCCAACAAGTGTCCACCTCAGTGCCCATCACCCATTTTCCCCACCCCCATCAACACTCTGTATTTAATTTTTTAAGAGTTCATTTTTTTTTCTCGGAACAAGAACTGAGCAATTTCCTTGCAGATGCTGCTACCGTCCCACCCTGTCCACAGGCCAGGTCTGAGCGGTGAGTGTGCTGTGTCACTGCATGTGGCCTGTGTGGGCAGAATGCCAACAGCTCTAGGGACCCTCGAACCAGAAGCATTGGCAGCATCTCTCCAAGTGTAAACACCCTCCCTCTGTCATCCTTTTTCGTGCAGCCAGCCTGTTTGCTGACATGAGCCCCAGTAGAGACAGGTCATAAAGCATTTCAAACCTGGCCGCTGGAGGAGATTGCGAACACAGAGTGAATGCATGGGGTTTGCTCCTGAGCTGCCCTCCTGCTGACCTGCCTCATTTTTGGGGGCCTTGCTGAGATGACTGAGGAACAACTAGAAGAAGGGAAGGCCAAAGGATGCCATCAAGAACATCGGGGACCTGGACAGTCCCGCTACGATGGAGAGGAATGGAGCCGAGTCAGGGCCAGGCATTTCCCTCACTTATGTCTGTAGTCCCTGGTTCTAGAATACACTCAAGCCTAGCACACAGGAGGTGTTCAAGTGCACATGCTGAGTAGAATGAGCTAACAAAGGTATGGACGGAAAGAACACACTTTTCTCATTTATTCCATCAGCAGTTTTAGCATGAGCTAGATATTGAGATCTGAGGGAAAGAAGATCCCCAGGTGCTCCATGGGGCAGGGAGGGGGGNTGGTGGAGGCAGAAAGCCATCCGAGGGTGGAGCATTAGCATCCACACAGAAGCTCAGCCCACATTCCCAACACCGCCACCACCAAGACATGCACATCAAGCCTGTGTGGCATGGAGGAGGAGAGGAGACCTTCTTTCAGAAACACCCAGACCACATGCACTGCTTGCTGTATGATGCGTTCATTGAAGGGAAAAGAAAATGTTTTCTCCAGATTTAAGGAGACCGAGAAACAGAACGTGACATCACCTTCCATTTCGATCCATGAAAAACCAGCTTGAGTCCTTCCAAGAGGGGATTACCCATCTCTCTGGCACCTGTGACCAACACCTTTGGTTTGGGTTGTGACATGTGAACTGGTTGAGATGGAGTAGTTCGGGGACAGGTGGAGGTGTTTGGAGTTTCCTTTTTTATGAACCGGAAGATCACTGGAGAGCCCTCCGTGGGATTTGGGTTCATCTGCCGAGCCCACACACCGTGTTTCCTGTGGTGGAGTCATGCCTGTCGGTGCTCCTGGGCTAGGCAAGTATGTCCACCTCAGGTAATGAAACAGTTTTAATCCCTGTCTGCTTTCTTACCTTTTCACCTCACGTACTTCTTTGTTTTTCATTAGGGTTCAGGTTGGTTTGTTTCTTCTGTTTTTTGTTTTGTTTTGTTTTGTTTGAAAGATCATAAGAAAATAACTCAAAGTGTAAGACAGAAGAATAGTAGTAGTATAGGTTAGTAACTTATGAATGTTAAGTATTCTTAAAGCTACCCATGAGGCCTCAGGCTTCAAGAAAGGATTACAGTAGTGAGCCCATTAATTGTTTAAAAAGACAGGGCTCACTTTGTGAGATGTAAAGTATGAGTTTGCCTGTCCCTTATTCCCAACTTATATTTAGCGGTTAGAAAATTGCTAGAGACCTGTGATCTTAATATTTTCAAAACACTGCAATTATTGGCGGTTTGGACAACAGCTGTCTGCCATGATTTTGTCCACAACCCCAAGAGCCAGGAAAGTTAGTTTTTCCAAAAAAAATACAGTAATTCATCAGTGCTAGGCATAGATAGGAAAACAGCTCGTATGCAAATAGGCAAATTAGAAACACCTACTTTTGCATTTTATTTTGACTTGAACTAATGATGAGAAATAATTGTACCCCAAGTGCTAATTCAGCTTAAGCCAAGCAGAAATATTGCTGTGGGAAATCGCCGGGTGAACACTGTTGAATCGTCTAGAGCATTGGAACCCTAGAGCTCCGGTGGTGATTTTAGGATGTTAATGGAGCCCATCAGACAGTAGAAGACTTCAGACAAGTATTAAAAACCATGAAATGGCATAAGATATAATTAAAAGTCACATCTAGTCTTTTTGAATGTGGTCTGTTCTGTACTGTCTGTCCTTGCTGAGGGAAGAGTTGTTATGTTTTAAGCCTGTCTCCAAATCTCAAATGTTGAGAATTAGGAAATTGAAGCTGACGTGTCTAATTTGTTTCATAAAGCATTTTTTTAAGAGTACAATATTGGGTCAAATGAAGACTAAATAAAATCAGCCACAAAGGGAGTCCCTGCATGCATTATGCAAAGCACTTCCTCTGCATATATCAGGCACAACCCTGGGGCTGAGGTGCCTCGTGTCTTCACGGATTTACTCTCCACCGAGAGAGCTAATCAATAAGGAGGTGACCAAGTATGTCATTCCATTACAGGTTGTAATTAGTGCTATGAAGAGAGTAAGCAGGATGGCGAGATAGAAAGTGTGTAAGGCACACAATCACAGTATCCTAGTGACACACAAAAGTCACTTTCTTGTTCGTTTGTGTGTCTAGGGGCAAGGAACTAAGGACACTCTGTCCAGTTCGAGGCATGGCAAGGGCATTGATATCAAACATTGCTACAAGGCCAGGAGAGAAACTAGAAAAATGTCTTGGTGTGACCTTGGAAGGCCTCTTAAAAGATGAGACATTTAGGTTGAAACTTTAGGGAGTGAGAACATCCAGTCATGCTGATGGTCTGGGTGAATTTACCACCCAGGAAGTGAAAAAGCACTCAGTTTGTAAAAAGGCTTACCTGTTCCTTTGATGTGAAAGGAAGCCCATGTGGATGACGGAGAGCAATATGAGAACAATATGGGAAGGTTGGCACCGGGGATCTTGTAGGCCTTGGTAAGGAGTTTTAATTTCATTCTCAGTGCTGTCAAAGTCTTAAAGGGTTTTAAGTAGGGGGTTATGTGAGAAGATCTACATCTTTAAAGACCTCTATCAAAAAATACATGATAAGGGAGTGAAAAAGGGGTCCTAGGGAGACTCCTTTGAAGGTTGTTGCTTTCCATGGTCCAGGACAGAGATGGTGGTGGCTTGGGCCCACTGTCAGTGGAGATGTTATTGCAGATGGGGGAGGGGATGGATTAGTGGACTTTTGGGAGGTAACTCAGCAGGTGTTGCTGATGGATTGGATGTGGAATACAGTGGAAGTAGAAACATCAAGAATTTCTCCTGAGTTTTTGCACTGATCAACTAGATGGATTATAGTGATATTTACTGACATGAAATAAAAAGGTGGGAAATATTTTGGGATGGAATTGAGAGATTCACTTGCAACATGTTATATTAAAGGTAACTGTTATGAGTTGAATTCTGTCTCAAAAAGATATAATGACATCTTAACCCCTCATACCTAAGGATGTGACCTTATTTGGAAATTGGGGCATTGTATATGTTACTAATTAAGATGAAGTCATATTGGAGTAGAACGGCCCCTAATCCAAGATGACTGGTATCCTTACAAGAAGAGAGAGCGATAGGAGACACATAGACACACACACACACACACACGGACACATACACAACAGAGCACCGCGTCATGACTGAGACAGAGATTGCAGTGATGTAGCTGCAAGACAAGGAACACAGGGTTGCTGGCCACCCCAGGAGCTGGGAGAGGCATGGGAAAATTCTGCCCTAGAGCCTTTAGAGAAAACATGGCTGACAACCTGACTGCAGATTTCCAGCCTCCGGAACCGTGAGGCAATACATTTCTGTTGTTTTAGGCCACCCAGTTTGTAGTGCTTCGTAATGGCAGCCACAAGAATCTAATATAATGCCTGAGGAGGTGGTTTGATACAAGAGTCCTTCTGAGCTAAGAGAAAGAGGTCTGAATTGGAGGATGAGAAGACCTTCGGGGAGAATGTTCTAGGCAGAATAAAGAGGACTCGTTTGGGCAACGTGATGCTATCTCATTTATACTTAAGAATCATTATGCAATGCAACTATCATAAACACTGAAAAAAATAGGTGTGAAATTTTATAGCATGTTTCCCATCTCTGGAAGGATTGAAATAGATATTATATTAACCCAGTGAGTGTAAATAAAAACATCCATACTTTAATAATGATTGCCTACTTGCAGTGAAATGTATTATAGTGAAAGTCATTTGCACTTCCTCAGAGTATTAAAAATACCACCGTTATCAGAACTGTAAAAGGGACAGTAGAGGTTATGAGAGTTAAGAACTCTCTTCTTAATGCTGAGGTTTCCTGTGTTACCATGAACAGGTCACTCCATTTCTACTTAAACACTTTCGAACAGATAAGGAACTCATCGGCTTCCAGGTAATCCAGCCACTTGACATTTGGAAGTTTTGACCTCAGAGAGCAAAACATGTCTCTTGATGACTTCGGCAACTTTCCTGAGTTATGTCCTTTGAAAAATATCAAAGTTAAATTCCATTTCTCATCACCTGGAAAGCCATTATAGATGTATGAAGGCTGCTTGCTGGTGAGAATTTGCCCCAGCTTTGTGTGACCGATTCTTCCATCCCAGGTTGTTTCTGGCTTCTACCAACTCTCTAGGAGCCCCTGACCCGCCCTTCTGCTCGCCAGCATCTCTCCCATCTCTGTACTTAAACATTAGCAGGTCAGAGTGTCCTCATTAAAAATCAATACTAAGGAAAGAAGGAAGTACCAAAAGGCTTTGAGCAGGAAATGATGAACTTTCACCATCTACAACATTAAAAAGGAAAAGCTAAATAAATTCATAAAATCTTCATGCATGTTGACAAAAACTGGAAGGGAATATGCCTTCAAAAAAATATCCTCTATACCTGGATGCAAATTTTATAATTAAAAGTGATCTTTTTAATACCATGTGTCTGTTTTTACAAACTTTTGCGTTTGCCCTTTCTAGGGATCATTCTATAGGCAACTTCTGTAGATCTTTCCTTGTCACCTGATCTCTTGTTTTCATGCATACCTTGTTGCCTGTTCTTGATGAACTACCTACCTACAAAGGCTGTATCTTCTATTGAGTCCCCGTCCCCAGCATTCACTTTCTCTCCTGGACCTTGAATTGGTCCTTTTATTTGTTTGTTACCCTTTATCCTCATTGTGGTGTCCATATTTCCTTTGTTCTGTCTGTGCCTATTTCTTTGTTCTTATTTTCCATACCTTCACTGTTCACATCTGTCCAGTTATTATGATCAGGTTCACTGTCATTCTGTCCAGCCCATTTCGGCCCCTTGACCTCTGTTTCTCTCCTCGTGGGAGTCTAGCTCCCTAAAGAGTCATCAAAGGCTCATTTCCTTCCTCCCTGCCCACAGTACTGATCACATTTGCAACACTGAGACATAAACATAGGTTAGTAAAAGTTTCTCTTGTCTTTGTTGGTTTTGGTATACCAGACTGATGGGAAAGAGGGGAAAATAACTGAAGGAGGTGAGGAAGGAAAGGGAAAGCAAGGCAAGAAGGAAGATGGAGTATGTCAGTGTATCACCAGCATTGTGTCTGATGCATAGCTATTTGTCACCAATGTAGAGTCGATTTTCAAAGATTGAAGCTGTGACTGAAACTAGTAAATGTTACAAAATAGTTGGAAAGGTTTCCATCTTCAAAATAATATCTAAAATATGGAGTTGAGTGGCACTTGGCTGGCTCAGTAAGAAGAGCATGCAATTCTTGATCTCCAGGTCATGAGTGTGAGCACCATGTGGGGTGTAGAGATTACTTAAATAAATTAAAAAATAAAACTTTAAGTTGAACATGCACACAGGGATTTTCATGTGTATCTGGGTTTTAATTTTCTATAAGAAATTCAAGTTTGCCATAGAGGGCCATGAAAGTAGACAGAAATGAAGTATTACACATACCAGTTATTCTGTTCTGTAGTTTAAGGTCCATAAGAGTAGTGCTCTGTTCCCCTCAGGGTCAAACAATCAAGTGGACAAGGTGGGAAAAGTGATAAACCCTGATTGCCAGAGAATATTCTTTTTTTGATTTCTAGATGAAATCAGGGAGGTTTGGTGATGCTGGGCCTCTCAGGCATGGGAGAGAGGCCCAGGTATCTGTCATTTGGATTTATGACTACACCTGTTGCAGGTGATGGAGCCTCTGAGCTGTTAATGCCAACAAATGCTGTGGGGTTCATTCAGTACTGAGTAGATGATCTCTGTATTCATGACCCAATAAACTATCAACTACCTTCTGTTCCTCTGGGTTTCTTAGTCCACTTGCAAGGTTCTTAAGGTCACATTAGCTCTCTGGTATCACTTCTATAGAATTTGGAAGGATTTTGGAACTTCATGTTTTTGAATGACCTCTATTTGAGGAGGAATAACACATTTGAGGATTGGAACAGTACAGTCTTGGGCACCATCCAACTGGTAGAAGTCTCTTTGACATGTTTTATTTAAGTGTTAGGTTCCCATATCACCACTTTAAAGAGATCATTTAGTTTCTGATTGAGGCCCACATTAGACCACCCACGTGCCTTGCAATGCTCCTAATGAATTAGAATGTGTTGCATCCCATTGTTCACCATTAGGTGGTTAGCTATGGAACTGGTAGGGGTAGCAGCTGGCCCATCTGCTCTTTTTACAACCTCTCAAATTGCTTAAGAATGCATATTTTTCTGGCATGTGGATGATCTTATATTAGTGACTACAGCATAATAGAAAATGGTAAAGTCAAGGCCAAATGTTGATGAATGCTATTGTTTCCTACTGTTGCTGTAACAAATTACCACAAACTTAGTGTCTTAGAACAATATAAATGTATTAACTGATAGTTCTGGAGGTCTGAAGTCTGAAATGGGCTAAAATTAAGAGTTGTAGTACTTACTGTAGGCTCTGGCAAGAACCCATTTTCTTGTCATTTTCAGCTTCTAGAAGCTTCCAGGGCTTTTTTTTTTTTTTTTTTGGCCCGTAGCCCCTTCCATCTTTATTATTTTTTTTAATGTTTTATTTATTTCTAGGAGAGAGAGAGACAGCGTGAGCAGGGGAGGGTCAGAGAGAGAGGGAGTGACAGACTCTGAAACAGGCTCCAGGCTCTGAGCTGGCAGTCAGCACAGAGCCCGATGCGGGGCCTGAACCCACGAACCGCGAGATCATGACCTAAACCAAAGTCGGACGCTTAACCAACTAACCCACCCAGGCACCCCAGCCCCTTCCATCTTTAAAGCCAACAATGGCTGGTTGAGTCTTTCTCATGATGTCATCTCTTTCCTGCCTTCATCTTAAAGTAAGGGCCTTTATGATGACACAAGGCATGCCTGGGTACCTCAAGCTCACCTTCCCATCTCAAGATCTTTAACATAATCACAACTGTAAAGTTTTTTTTTTCTTTTTGCCAAGTAAGGAGACATATTTTCAGATTCTGGGATTAGACTGTGGGCATCCTGAAGAGCCATTATTTTGCCAGATAACTTTTCAAATGGATAATGAAGAAATAAAAGATCTAATCAAAAATTTTTAGGATCTATGAATAACCTAATATTTTGAAAGAATGCCCTGATAACCATTGCTAATGTATGTCAACTTAAATATTGCATTTGTTTACAGACTAATGGATAGAAAAGGATGGCCACCTATTTTCTGGTTTAAAGATGTTTTCATTTGCATGGTGTCATATAGTGTAGAATGTAAAAAAATCAACTAAAATCACCACTTGAGTTGGCAGCCTAGAATGTACGATGAAATTCAGACATTTATATTTAAATTGCTCACACAAGTTTTTGAATCTATTTAATTATTAAATAGAAATGAAGCTTAATTAAAGGTTGTTAGCATCTAGAGGAGTTTAATAAGCTTTTCACAGTGCCTGTGGAGATTAGATATGAGGTGAATAAGGCCTGAATGCTGTACATATTCTAGGTGCTGGGAATATAGATAATTCTGTACCTTAGTTTGAGGACATATGGTACTTGAGAAAAAAAACCTGCTCGTAAATATTGTGGATAGATGGCAGAGCTTACATTTAGATGTCATAATAGAGCACTTAAGGGACTTAAAGAGGATGCTGAAAATGATTTTATAAAGTTATAAGTAATAATCATTCAGGTTTATATACTTTTGAAAATATTTCACCTTTAAGAATAGAACACAGCCTAAATCTTTTCTTTTTCCTTTTGCTAAGGGATAAAATACAGTGAAACCCATTGGTAATGTACCTGTTTTCCATTTTACGCACATTTATATTCAATATTTTTGGTGGACCTAGATATATCAAGGATTGTGGATTTATTTTTCCTTGGGAATGCAAGTCAAAGGGTAGCTAACTGCCTGTTTCAAGGGTGTTTCTTCTAAGGCAATGATATGGGCTCTCCTGGCTGTGGATCTTCCTAATGAGGTTCTAGCAGTTGAGTGATGGAAAATAAGTGTGCTAGAGAAGAAATATGAATGCCCACTGCAAAGTTTTTAATATCTTGTTTAAAATAGAATTCTAGGGGTACCTGGGTGGCTCAGTCAGTTAAGCATCCAACTTTGGCTCAGGTCATGATCTCACAGCTCCTGAGTTCCAGCCCCACACTGGGTTCTGTGCTGACAGCTCAGAGCCTGGAGCTGGCTTCAGATTCTGTGTCTCCTTCTCACTCTGTCCTTCCCCTGGTTTATCTCCCTCTCTCCTTCAAAGTAAATAAACATTAAAACATTAAAATAGAATTCTGGCTGTATTTATATGTAAGAGACTTAAATTAAAATCTAGCATATTTAAAATATAAACATTGTGTTAATACATGCAGAATAAGGTCTTTGTTAGGTATAAGAAGAAAATACTTAAATATAAGTTTCATTATACTACAAAAGGAAAAGGACTAGCCTGCACTCATGCTCTGATTTACATAAGAGAAAAAAGTCTGACTCCAGTTGCCAGGAGAGATGAGTTTCATGCTGATGCTTATAACATTAACCCCAGTTTTCAATCATTGGTAATATAATTGAATTAAGACCCTTTTTAAAAGTACACTTAGAGGAAACAGAACATGTGGAAACAAATCCTTGTCAAACAGATGAATGAATAAAGAAATAAATAAAGATTTAATTTGAAAATTAAAATGTCAAAGAGATGAATATATGTTTTGAAAGTTCCTAAGCCCTTCATCCTTGTAGTTTATAGGAAGGTCCTTGCATATTACAGCTAAGGGATTGGATATAGCAACTTGTACTTAGGGACTGTGCCTTCTTTTTTTTTTTTTTTCACACTGCAT
Source organism: Crocuta crocuta (assembly GCF_008692635.1). Lineage (NCBI taxonomy): Eukaryota > Metazoa > Chordata > Mammalia > Carnivora > Hyaenidae > Crocuta > Crocuta crocuta. The sequence goes on from NW_027532249.1 coordinate 2,490,813, forward strand.
AACATAGTGTTTTATCTACTATAAATGTATAATGAATAGATGTTGAAAGAGCAAATAAATTCAGTGAATTAAAGAATAATCTAACATTTCAGCTATTTGTTGATTCAGTAGGAAGATGTTTATAATAATATACTTATTTTTTGTAAATATTGACTGGGCTTCCTCTTTGGGCCAAGTACTTCTTTGGACAAGTATATGAACACATAGAAAGTAGACAAGAGCCCCATCCTCATGGCAGTTATCAGGAAGGCAAAATAATAATCAATATATTAGATTCTTATTTAATGAACCACAGATGACTATTTGTAATTTTGCTTCTCTCCATTTTTTCAGAGACACACATTCCAAGTTGGTGAGTTTTTTCCAAGAAAACAGAGCTAGGGAATAAATGAGGGTTAGTGAGTTAAGACCCTTTGAATCAGTGACTTGATTCATGCACACATAGAGCAAAGATGAATTCCATTGGTGCATTTCTGTCCTCAGAGACTTTATGGATGTGTGTGAAGTGTGTGGGGCAACATCCTGGCCTTCCAGAGCATTGTGTGATTAGGTGTGTGTCATCCCTGGTTTTTATACAGCTTGCTACCTTTCTCAGAGCATTTTACAAGCAATAAATCATGATCTTGCATAGAATCTGGGGAGCAGACAGGGAGCATTTCAAATGGCTCCATTTGACAATTTTGGAAACCAAAGGATGGAGGGCAGATATCTTTAAGGGCCTTTATTTCTCTCTGGTCTTTGTGTTATTCAAAGGCAGGTGCATTGCACCTAGTAGGTATTTGGTACATATTATTGAACTAAAGCTACTTTTTATGTAGCACTTTGAAATGAGTCCTTTCATTAAGGATTGATTGATGAAAAACATCTTGAAGTGAAGGTTCAGAAGTTCCTTCATAATCATTTTCTTTTCATGCAGCTCTCACAAGTACCCATTTGCTATGGCTGCCATAACAAAGTACCACAGCTCTGGGGGCTGGATATCCAAGATCAAGCTGTCAGCACTGCTTGGTTTCTTCTGAGGCCTCTCTCCTTGGCTTATCAATGGCCATCTTCTCCCTGAGTCTTCACATGGTCTTCCCTCTGTGAGGGTCTGTGTCCTAATCCCCTCTTCCTAGAAGGGCACAGATTGTATTAGATCAGCACTTCCCCACCACCCCACCCCGAACTAATTTTAATTTACAGGAAACCTTACCTTTTTGTAAATCCTGTCTCCAAATACAGTCATGGTCTAAAGTACTGGGGGTCAGGACCTCCACATAAGCATCTGAGGGGGACACAATTCGGCCCATAACATTTATTTGTACGGTGTCCCACTTATATTACTAATCTGTATGAATACAAATGAAGTTTAATAATCTTTACGAATTAAGACCTATTAAGACCTCTAAAACACTTTCCCATACAGTCTTCTTGCCCAGCCAGGCCTAACGTTCCCTCATCTAGAACTTTCTGCATAGTAGGTCTCAGCTCTGGCTTACTGTGGAATTACCTGGGGAGTCTTGACAACAAACCCATGATCTAACTCATCCCAGAGCAACATAATCCTAAACTCTGAGAGTGGAGTCTGGACATACTCTTTGCAAGGGCCTTTAATGCAGCAAACTCTGTGACTCCCTGCACCCTTCAGAGACTCAAAACTTCGTCAAAAATTATTGCATAAGAACGTGGCATATGTCATCCAATTAAATGACAACTACACCTCAAGAACAGCCAACCACAGTTTGTGCTTTGAGGAAACCTTTGCTTTGATGTAGAAATAGAGTATGTCAGAGATTCTGAAGGACTTGAGCAAAAACCACCTAACTAGTTATGTAGCAAATCTAATCCTATAAATTAAGTATAAAGGCTAAGATGAGAAGTTAATAAAAAAAATTATTGTATGAAAATGTTTCTGGGCCTATCTCCCTATTGAATTAATCAGCGGAAAGATTTATTATAATCAGTAGCAGGGAGGGCTCCAAAATGCTCATGATCTTTAATTAAGTTTATAAAAACCAGCACACATTTCTTTGAGCCATAACCCTTTAGAACGCCTGGACCCTTGAATCAACTAACTGACCCTTCAGTCCTTTGGAAATATGAGTGGTTCCAGTGCAGGGACTGTGTGTTGTTTACCTGTGTCACCATAGTGATCAAGTACAATGCTGGCCTATAGTATGCAGCTAGCAAATATTTGAATGGATGTGGGAATGAGTAAGAGATATGAGAAGGATGGAATTTTAGACCATAAAGGTGATTTGGGATCCAGATTATCAGAGCTAGAGGACCTGAGGTATCAGTGACCAAGGGTCAAAAGCTGAGGTATATGGCCCAGAAGCCAGTGAGCCCAAATAAAAATGGAGCCCAGGGCATAGCTAAAGACAGATGTCCATAGGAAAACACCTGAGGAACTGGGAAAATCATCAGTGAGTCATTAAACTGTCCAGGTGGCTGGGAGGCAAGGCAGCCACAAGAATTAACTAGCCAATGTAGAATGAACTAATTAAGACAAGGGCATGTACTTGGGATCGGCTTTGATGTTTGTTGGTTGGAAAGAAGCCAGTGCTCTGGCATTGGTTGGCCTGTTTTCAGTGCAGAGACAGCATCTTGAGTGATTTGAACAAGGTCCCTGCTATGGCTGGAATGTGTACTACAGGCTCAGAAGGCAAAGGTAGTTTGGTCATTTTCCAAATGGTCTGGCAACAAGATTCTTTTTTAAGGGGACATTTCTAAACTCAGGGAGTTCAATACCCATGAAGTGATTGATGGGAAAAACTATTGGAAAAAGGCCCCCCAGGTTTATGGATTACTCTGTATGTACATGTATCACCCCTTTGTCACATACACAGTGCACTTGCCAAATGAGGAGGAAGGTGTGCCCCCTGAAGGCAGCCGGGAGCCAGTGAGACTCGGACTTAAGTTGGTGTAGGTGAGGGGCAGATTTTTTAAAAAATTTATTTATTTTTTGAGAGTGAGACAGAGAGAGACAATGCGTGAACAGAGGAGAGGCAGACACAGAATCTGAAGCAGGCTCCAGGCTCTGAGCTGTCAGCACAGAGTCCGACGCAGGGCTTGAACCCACAAACCGTGAGATCATGACCTGAGCTGAAGTCGGATGCTTAACAGACTCAGCCACCCAGGGAGGGGTAGATTTTTATATTTACTCACATACTTGCCATTTCTGTATTCTTCATTCCTTCGTGTAGATCTGAGTTCCCAGGTAGTATGATTTTCCATTCCTGAAGAACTTCTTTTAGCACAGTACATAGTACTGTACTAGCACATAGCATAGTACAGGTTTGTCGGTTGTGAATCGTTGGTTTTTGTTTGTCTAAAAATGCCCTCATATTTGTCCTCAGTTTTGAAGGATAGCTTCACTAGCTATAGAATTTTTGGTTGAAAAAAGCCTTTCTCTCTCGGCTTCTGTGTGATAAATATGTCATTCCGGTATCTTCTAGCCTCTATAGTTTTTGATGATGTCAGTCATAAGTCTTGTGATTGTTCTTCCTTAATGTGTTTTACTCTGGCTCCTTTAAACATTTTCTCTTTACCTTAGACTCTCAGTAGATGTATGGACTATGATGTATCCCACGGTGATTTCTCTTTGAACTTACTATGCTAAGCGTGCATTGAGACTTTTAGATCTCTAAGACAGGTGAGAATTGATGGGAAAGGGTGTGAAGGACATTTTGGGTGGTGTAAACATTCTAGATCTTGTCACAGTGGTTTCACAGATGCAGACATTTGCCAAAACTCACTGAATCTTATACTAAATATGTATTTCACTATTAAGTCTAGACAAGTGACTTAAAGTTTTTATGTTTTTTTTTTTAAAGTATAACCTATGGGAGCTGCCTGTGTTTTCTCTAAAAATTGAGTCTGTTATGACTAAATGTGGGAATTCAATTTACTGTTTTGTTTTTGAGTATACTTTAAAAATCTCTGCATATATATTTTTCTTTGAAATGATAGAAGTCCTAGTTAAAATGAAAAAAAATAGGTAATATAATAAAAGTACTTTAAGATCATTTTTAAAGACTATTTAGGAAGGGTCTTCCTATTAAGGATGTACTCAAGAGTCAAATAACAGATAAAACTAAAAGGGCAGCATCTTAAGAATTTGTGTGTGCATCTGTGTGTGTGTGTGTGTGTGTGAGAGAGAGAGAGAGAGACAAAGGGGAAGGAAGGAAGGAAGGAGGGAGGGAAAGAAGGGAGCAAGGAAGAAGAGGAGGGAAGAAAAGATGGAAGGAAGGAAAGAAAGGAGGAGAGAAGGAGGGAAGGAAGAAGGGAGGGAAGGAGGAAGAAAGGAAGGAAGAGGATGAATGAACTTGAAGGTGATGGGAAGGAGGGATCTGTGAACCTGGCCATTCTGTTTGATAGCAGATATAGGAGTATAGATGTGAATGCAAGGCCAATTAGCTAAAAGTCGGTATTTTTTTTTTTAGCTCAATGAATTAAACTGTGAGGAGACAAGTTTTGCCTATTTCTTTCCCTGCCATACACTGATGTCCTTCCTTCAGTCTTTCACCCAAGATTTTACATTGTGTCCTCCACATGGCTGTGGTAACAGCTGTAAATCAGCACATGACTTATGTTTACCTGTTGCTTTTAATTCATTTGTTTGTCAATTGCTAAGCACTTTTCTGTGCACTGGGGGTGCAGGGATAACCAAACAGGACAAGTAGGATCTTGGACTTGTGAAGCTTACAATAGAGAGACAGACAGAGAGAGACAGAGAGAGAGACAGAGAGATGGAAGAGAGAGAGAGAGAGAGAGAGATGGAAGAGATTAAAAAAAGAAACAAACTAAGATAATTGCAAGTAGTGAGGTGTGCGAGGCAGGGTAACATTAGCACCTGGGGAGCGGAGATGGTGTTTTTTAGCTTGCAGACCAGAGATGGGTTTAAACATCTGATCTGAGACCTGAGAAGAAGGAAGGAAACAGACGTACAACTAAAAAGAGAAACTGCGGTGTCTTCTTGCCAGTTTCATAGATAAATGAAAATATACCCATGGAGCGATGGCAAAAAAAACAATGAAAAGGCTGGCTTTTGAAAACACGCTAGGCTCTTTCTGGGGAAAGATGTTGAGGATAATATGTGCCTTTTCCTGGAGGACCTTCCTCCC
>NW_027532249.1:2496021-2500402 GCF_008692635.1 Crocuta crocuta
TCCCCGCCTTTGCAGATGAGTCATTCCTCTGGTGCTTGTGAGCTCAGACAGCCAACAGAAGGCAGTGCTGGCTGACAGCTGCCCTGCCTGCTCCCACAGACTGAGAAGGAAACTCAGGGATGGGGAACATAAACAAGGCAGGTCACCATGCAGTTAGTCATAGCGACCTGCTGCATGTTCTCCATGGGAAAAACGAGATGATAACAGGACAAAACTCTCCTCTGACCAGTCAGCCAGGACAGAAAGATTCTCCCAGCCAGTTAATCTGGGCACCTCATGCCAATGGAAAAGCAGATGTGAAAAACACATGATGAAGGTGGGGAGCACCTGGAAGCAAGCTGACTGTCACTCATCTACACCTGTCTTTGGTGAGCGCCACTTTCAGGTGTGTGGGGACACCTCCAGTTCACCCCCCGAAGCTCCAAGTCTCTATCCACATGCAGCTCCATGCAGCTGAACGCAGTAGCTCTTTTCTCCATCTATTCATGCCTGACAATACTTACGGAACTAACCAGCCTTCTTGAAGAGATGCGAAAGAAAAAGGACAAAGGCAAAGTTATATGGATAGGTCTAGGAGAATGAAGTGTAGCAGAACAGACATTTTTTTTCCAGAACTGAATTCACCATTTTCCTGAAGGAATTGCAGGATAACTCTGTGCAGAAAACATCTAAAGCTAATTGCTAGAAGAATGCTCCACAGGGAACGAGCCCGCCTTGAAGGGGAGTGGACTCAATAACCTAATTGTTTTCTCCCATTCATTACCATTTGTGGGTCCCTCGGTGCAGAATCTGGCAAACTGACTTAGTAAAATAACAAGAAGTACGCAGACTTCTTGTTGGCTTGATGCAAATCGTTCTTGCCAACATACATTGGGATCAGTGCACAAAGACTACGTTTTCTCATTTGTGTGATTTTCATTTATTCAGTCCTCTCACTCACCATTTAATGGGGGCTCTTGTGTGCAAAGTGCTGTGTGAGACACTCAGGAGTGTCTACAGAGGTGTGATACTTGGCTCCTACCTTCAAGGAACTTACAGTCTGGTCAACATTAAGAAAGACATAAATCAATGATCTGAAGCAAGATGTGGGAAAGGACTTCTCTGACAAGCCTGCGTGGTGTTGAATGCAGTAAGAATTGGGGAAGCACAGATTTCAGAAGGATGCTTTTTCTTCCCCTGACCAACAAATTATGGAAGCCACTAAAGTTCTTAGAAATGAGATCATTAAGTTCACAATTTCCTTAAAAAAAAAAAAAAGTCTCCCTTCTGATGTGGACAGCTTGATCAGCAGAGCACATTTTTCTTGTGTATTATTTATTTTGTATTTTCTTCCTTCCACATCCTTTCCAACTCAACTCCCTAAGGCAACTAGGCTAAAAGGAAATGTATGGACATCAAACCGTACTTCTCATAGTTGGAATCATCTAAAAAATGACTAGGGCTTTTTGTCCCCAAATGTCGACTCCCTGATACAGATGAGTTGCTATGCAGTGTCTTTGAGGATAACTGTTGGGGAACACAACCCAGTCTGGAAAATCTGTGAAATCCTAGAACCAGAGGTGAAATGGGGCAGGGTCTGGTAAGTATCTGAGTTCCTCTCCTTTTAGTTTCATGTTGAAATTGGCGAGATTTCTGTCCAGAGGGAACCAGGGAGCCATAGAGCTGGCCCCCTACCCCCAGTGCTTGGAGGTGTCGCTACCCACCAGCCCCCACCCCATGCACCATATGTAGGTCCTTGAGAACATAGAGGGGTATGGGGCAGGGTGTGTCTGCAGTCAGAAGACGTCTGCAGACAAGGAGTTTCTGCAGTGGACAGACCCACACTCACCCTTTACACATCTCAGGCCGTGGCAGAAAAACATGGACACCATAAGTTGCTTAGAGTCAAAGTTGCAGGAGCCATAACATGGGTCACAAAACAAAACAAAACAAAAAAGAGAAAAGCTCCAAAAAATAACGACTTGTTAACTCTCTTCCCTTGTCCTGTAGTATGTTTACTGATTTGGCAAAAAGCCCCAATTCAGAGGTTTCACTTCTACATGAAAGGTTTTTCAGTGCTCCGGTAAATAGTATACATATTCTTGAATCTCACTGCGTCTTTCAGCCTCCAAGTCCTCTCTTCCCCCCCCCCACCCCCCCCCCCCCNGGGGTGGGTCTGCAGAAGGCTGAGCAACTTCCTGTCTCCTGTGTTTGGATCTCTGCCCTTGACTTTATGCAAAGGCATTGGCCAGTCCATGAGGAAGCCCCAGTGCTCACTGCACTTGGAAATGCCTTCCTCTGCTTGAGTGGGACTGGTTAATCAATTGATCCTCCTAAAGGAAATTCTTCATATCCACATTGGATGTTTGTATTGGCCTGTTCTCTGCCAAACCTGCCTGTGGAGGGAGGGACCTGAGAATGTGCAAGGAAAGCCATTTTATTTGGGTGCTTGAGTTATCCAAGTTGGCCTCCTTTCCTTAGTTCAGTTTTTGAGACTTTAGCAGGAATATGTAAGTGTGTTTACACAAGATTCTGTATATATTAATACATTTCTACCTGCCTATCTTTTTTTTCTCCTTCTAATAAAACATCACAACAGAACAACTACCTCATAATATTAAGAATTCGGCATATATTTACAACCTGGGCTCTGACTTTTGGCCTGACTTCCTTTTGAAAATGGGGAGATTAGATAAAGTGGATGGGGTGGGGGGAGGTCTTCTCCAGGGAACAGAACCAAATGAGTGGAGACAGTGAGGGCCGGTGCTTACCACCCAGTGTGGATGAGTCATACTGGGCTTTGTTTCTTTTCCACAAATGTGGAAGGACCCCCAGACATCACAGAATCAGTGGAAAGCCTACTAGGAAATTTCTTGAATATCAAAGTGCAGTTCTTTTTGACTTCAACTGTGCTTTCTTCTACTGGAGCAGGGATCAGCAAACTGCAGCCCACAGGCCATCATGGTCTCTACCCACCACTGTGGCCTGTGAGTTAATTTAAATGGTTAAAAGAAAAAAATAAAATTATTTCATGACATAGGAAACTTACCTGATATTCAAATTTCAGCCTCTATAAATCAAATTTTGTTGGAAAGTCAGCCACAACTTGTTCATGGGTTGTCTGTGACTGCTTTTGCACTACAATGGCAGAATTGTGTCCTTGCTTAAAATATGTACTATCTGGCCCTCAGAGCTAGAGGAACTAGAATTTCCAATTCTTATGTAAGTTTTGGCTCTTTCCCCACTCTACATGTTCATGCTCATGTACATGTATTGTTGACCCTTGAACAACACAGGTTTTGACTATGCAGGCCCACTTGTATGATTTGTTTTTCCTATAAATATGGTGCAGTACTGTAGATGTATTTTCTCTTCTTTATGATTTTCCTTTTTTAAATTTTTTAATGTTTATTTATTTATTTTTTTAATTTTTGATGTTTATTTATTATTGAGACAGGAGAAACAGAGCATGAATAGGGGAGGGGCAGAGAGAGAGGGAGACACAGAATCTGAAGCAGGTTCCAGGCTCTGAGCTGTCAGCACAGAGCCCGACGCGGGGCTCAAACCCACAAACCGCGAGATCATGACCTGAGCTGAAGTCGGATGTTTAGTTGACTGAGCCACCCAGGTGCCCCTATTTTTTTATTTTTGAGAGAGAGAGAGAGAGTGTGAGCAAGCAGGGGAGGGGCAGAAAGAGGGAGACACAGAATGCTTGCTGTCAGCACAGAGCCTGATATGGGTCTCGAACCCATGAATTGTGAGATCATGACCTGAGTCAAAGCCTGATGCTTAAATGACTAAGCCACTCAGGTGCCCTATTATTTTCTTATACCATTTTTCGCCTCTAATTTACTTTATTGTAAGAATATAGTATATAACACATGTAAGGTACAAAATATGTGTTAATCAACAGGCTTCTGGTCAACAGTAGGCTATTAGTAGTTAAGTTTTTGGGGAATCAAAAGTTATATGTGGATTTTTGACTGTGTGTGGGGAGCCAGTGGACCTGACCCCACATTGTTTAAGAGTAAACTGTATGTTTTTACAAATATGGTTTCCAATTAATTTAAGAAAAAATGTAATTTCTATTTGCTTTCTAATTTTTATGAACGTTCTGATGTGTCTAGCATATTTTCTGCTTCTCAATAACATATATGATCTCCAAGGTACAATATGCCTTGTTCTATCCAGAGATGCTGAGGTTGTAAACAAGGTGTCTTGTCACATAGTAGTTGCGAAACAGTGGTTTGTTTCATGAATACACTTACAAATAAATGCAAGACAATTCATCAAATAATTCTCCCACTGTCTTCTGCTGCTTTCCTGGAATTCCTAATGATTTATGTTGAGGTTTTTTTTTTTTTTTTTTTTTTTTTTTTTTTCACCTTTTTTTTCTTTTGTT
>NW_027532249.1:2500515-2521851 GCF_008692635.1 Crocuta crocuta
CCTGGAATTCCTAATGATTTTTTTTGAGGTTTTTTTTTTTTTTTTTTTTATCTGTCCTCCACATCTTTGGACTTCTGTTTTACATTTTCTTTGTTACCTTGTGCTGAGTTCTGGGTGAGCTCCTCAGTACTGTCATCCAGTTCACTAAATTTATCTTGGCCTCCACCCTATCTAGGGGGTAGCTTACCTATTGATCTGTTTCACTAGTTACATGACTCCTATTTTAAATTGCTAAGACATTTCATTGCTGTTTTCAGTGCTATCTACTTCATTTCATTTCTTCTATCTTTGAAACAAATAATTTTTTCACTTTTTCAGGATTTACTTTATTTAGCTTTTGGGATAACCCCAAGAAACTTAGTTTAAAATCAATTTCAGTCTGTTGCATAATTTTTCACTTTACCCTCGATGAATTCATGTTTCTTCATGTGTTTTGAATTCCTGGTTGTTTACTAATATTGAACAAGAAGTCTTGCTTGGTCTCAGCCCCAACCCCTCTTGCTCTGGTTCTAGCTCTCTCCTTCTCCACATCCTCTGTGCTCATCTCTCTTTCTAAAACTTTTCCGTGGCTCCCACCTGGACCAATGGGATCCTAGTGGAGACAGAGAGATGTATCCTGTGATGATGTTGGGGATTTGGGCTTCTCAAGTATGTGGTATCCATGTTCTCCCTCTTCCCTAAGCACACAGCTCCTTCTAGACTGTAATTCACAAAGGGGTCAGGAGGACATTCTTTCCCAGCATCCTTTTAAAATCTGGGGAGCTGTAACCAAACCCTTATTTTAATCAGTGTTCCTAACAATGGCCTCCTTGCTCATACCAGGCATGTCATTAGACGTTCACCATGAAGCCAAGTTACATTTTTGTGCATGTGCCTGCTTCAAGACCAGCCTACACTCAGCTTTGCATTTCTCTTCTTATCCTGACACTTAGATGTATTTATCTTATGCTGGTGCCTGGTTATATATTACTGGTCATCAGCTTTGTATTTTACCTATTACAATTAACCCTTGAACAACCAAGAGTTGGGGGCAAGACCTCCCGCCCCCATGCAGTGGAAAATCTACCAGTAACTTTTGACTCCCTAAAATGTAACTATTAATAACCTATTGACAGGAAGTCTTAGCGATAATATAGTCAATTAACATATTTTTATATGTTCCATGTATTATATGTTGTATTCTTATTATAAAGTAAGCTAAAGAAAAGAAAATGTTGTCTACGGCCATACCACCCTGAACCCACCTGATCTCGTCTGATCTCAGAAGCTAAGCAGGGTCTGGTCTGGTTAGTACTTGGATAGGAGAAAAGAAAATGTTGATAAGAAAGTCCTGAGGAAGAGAAAATATATTTACTGTGCTGTATGTATATTTTTGAAAACAAATCCAGGAATAGGCAGGCCAGGCTGGGCCAGGCACAGGGGCAGTAGTGGATCCATGCTCAAGTATGGCATGTGGAACATGGTGATGTTCCACAGCCTGGGGGCCTGGATGTACTGCAGTGGGGCTGCATGCAGAGACAAGTGTCCTGGGTGCCTCGAGGTGCCCCACCAACAATGGGGTGGCCACCAGCAGCCCACAGGGCCACTAGGCTGCTCTGCCACCTCCGTGATGGTGACACTGAGTCCCCCAGGTTTCTTGAAGGGTTGACTCAGAACTGCTCACAGCAAGTGTTGTCTTGAACTGTAGGAAGCTGCCTTGCTCAAGTAACACCCATCTCTGGGGACAGCCCACATCTAGTTTCTGGCCAGTGATGAGGATGAGTGGGATACACAGGCTCAGCCTCCTTGCCGCTATTCCAGACAGTTGTGAAGGGCCAGTCCAGCTACAAAGCTCCCCAAGGACCCTCTGAGGGCTCCACTGCAGCCACATCGCAGTCCAGACTCTCCTCTGGTTCAGTCCTACCTCCCTCACTCCCCTATTGCTAGTATTCCCCACAGCCCTCTCCAATAATTTCCTGCACATCAATCTCAGTCTGAATCTATTCCTGCTCACCGAGCCTTGGACAGCAACTGACATTATAAGATAATATTCCTGAGTGTCAGATAAAGACGTTATACAGAAAGGGGTCCCATTGGGTCAGAGTAGTAAGGAAAGATGTAAAAGACATGAAACTCATTCATGAATGATAAACTCAGAAGGAAGGATGGAGTGGACATTTGTGATGTTGGCAGCTTCATGTCCTTGTCCTCGTCCCTCCCCAATCATTCTTCTATGTGCCCAGAGAGCCATTTTTCTTTCTGGCACTTTTTTCCCCCTCTATGATTATATCATTTTCATTGTGAGGAACCTTTTAGAAGAAACTACAATACTTTAAAAGTCATTAAATGATAGCACATAAAGCCAAGGTAATAAATGATGGATCCAAATGGGAAGGCAGAAAGGAAAAAAAATTTTTTGGTCCCAACAATATGTCAATAAAAAAATTGGAAATAGAAAATTGAACTTTTGCAAGGGAGAATTTAGAAGTGGGTGTGGTGGGGAATTCCAAGTCCCACTTGGATACATGCAGTGGAAGCTTTTAGTCCAATTTGTGAAAGTGGGGAGAACTCTGAAGGAAATGATCTTGTCATTCATTCTTCCATTGGCTTCGTAGTGCTCCCAGAAATCCTCTCTTGCTCTTTTTAGCAACAAAGAGTTTGAGGGGTGTTGGAATGATGACCGCAACAAGATTTCAAGTAGAGTATGTAGCAGACATGTACTTCTTCTCTCCATTTGTAGGAGTCTGATACTCATGAAGTGGCCATTCCTGTAAATCAAAATGGTTAGTATTAGCAAGTTCATGTACTCAGCCTAAAAACTTGACTACTTAGTGCATGTCACACTTTGAATACCTTGAAAGCTAGAGAATTGGAAATGTTGGCTAAGGCAATAACCTCTGAATTATTTTTAAAAGTATAACAAGTTATTATACCTATATTTAGATTTATACCTAAGTTATAATTATACCTGTCTTTAAATCCCAGTTCTCCTGTGGGTACCTGGGTGGCTCAGTCAGTTTAGCATCTGATTTCTGCTCAGGTCATAATCTCATGGTTTGTGAGTTTGAGCCCCGTGTCAGATTCTGTGCTGACACCTCAGAGCCTGGAGCCTGCTTTGGGTTCCTAGTCTCCCTCTCCCTCTCTGCCCCACCCACGTTCATTCTCTCTCAAAAATAAATAAACACTAAAAAAAGTAAAATAAAAAAAATCCCAGTTCCTAGATAAAATCCATAAAGTAATAATAGTCTTTTTTCTTGCTCTATTTGAGGAAATATATGACAAACAGAATCCATGAGGGAAAAAAAACCCTTAAGTTAATATTTATTGAAAGAAGTCTTCTGTGTTTTCTCCTTGCTATCTCTTTCTTCTGATAGCACTGAATTTCTTCTGCCATAGCATTCTAATAATTAGAGAAAGATAGTATATAAATACGCAGTTTGGTACTCTGTCATTCTGGTCATAAATTGTTCATTTATGGTTCAAATCTTCTATTTGGGTACTTTTGTAAATCACCTTGAAGTTAGAATATATATATTTAATCCTTTTAATATATGCCCATTTTCTTATATTTTTAACTATGAGTGATTATTTATTAGGTGACGTATCTTTGGATATTTCATATTTCTTGTATAAATAAGAGTGACTACTCAAAACACATGGGCAACATAATACCCTCAGTTATTTCTTTTCACACAGAATATTTCCAAAACCACACACATACAAAAAACAACCCAGAGAACATTTCTAGAAATGCCATGACTTAATTGGAGCATGGTTATAATTAAGAGGTGTGTGTGTGTGTGTGTGTGTGTGTGTGTGTGTGAAAACAAATACCTTTTTATCCACTTTTGTTGCTGTTCTTCATGCCTAAAGTTCCAAGTTCAGTACCATTTCCCTTCAGCCTAAAGAATCTGTGTTAGCATTCCTTTTAAAGCAGAATTTCAGATGACAGAGACTCTTTGATGTATTTTTGTTTTTGTTTTTCACTTGAAAATGTCTGTGTTTTGCTTTCATTTCTGAAGGATACTTTCACAAGATAGAGAATTCTGGGCTCATAGTACTTTCCTTTCATACACTTAAAGGTATCATTCCACACCGTGTTCTGGTCTTAGTGGTTTGTGATGAAAAATATGTAGTAATTCAAATAGTTGTGTCACTGTATGTAATGCGACATTTTTCTCTTGTTACTTTCAGTATTTCTTTACCTCACACTTCTGGCAGGTTGGTTATCATGTGGCAGGGAGTGGTTTCCTTGAGTTCATCCTCTTTAGGGTTTGCTAAGCTTATTGAATTTGCATTATGTCTGCACCAAATTTGGGGAATTTTTAGCTATTATCCTTTTTTTTTTCTTTTTTTCCCTGTACCAATCTCTTTCTTCTTTCCTTTGATAACTCTAAGGATACAAATGACACAAATGATAAGCCCTTTGAAACTCATGTCCCTGAGGGCCTGTTAATTTTTTTAATCTTTTGCTCTGTGTTACTCATATTGCATAATTTCTATTAATCTTTTTAAGTTTACTGACTCACTCCTTTGTTGTCTGTCTTCTATTAAGGGCATCAAGGGAGTTTTAAATTTCAGATACTGTATATTTTCAGCTCTAAAATTTTATTTATTTATTTTCCTGTACTTTCTGTTTCTCTGCTGACAACATTGGTATATCCATTCTTTCAAGATTGTTTACCTTTACCTCATGGAATGTGGTTATAATGGATGTTTTAAAATGCTTTTGTAATAATTTCAACATCTGGGTAATTTTAAAGTGGACCTTATTGTCTTTTGAGAATTGGTCATGTTTTCCTGGTATGTCAAGTAATCTGAGATTGTATCCTGGTCACTTTGAATATTTTGTTATCAGATATTGGGGTCATGTTAAAAATTTTGGGAAACTGTTGATTTGTTTTTATTCATTTCTGTGTTTTATCAGGCAGTTAGTCTGTTTGGTTTTAAGTCACAAGTTTGTCCCATTTTCTATGGGTGGTGGTATTAATGTCAGTTCAGTTCCCAAAATCTTTGCTTTTCTGTTTGGGTCTTCCCTACAAATGCAGCACTTAGGGATCACATTGGTACTTGAGTAGTTCATTGTATCATAATTCAGTTCTTAAAGGTCTTTGTGGGTCCATTCCATATATATGTAGTTTGGGGGTGCAAACAAGACTTGTGCTGATTTGTAACAGAATTAGAGGAATCCCCTTTCTGGCTTTCTTCTCATCAGCATCTCCCCTTTAATCTTTAGCTCTTGGTACTCCTTTCCCTAGTTTCTCTGGTCAGAGAGAGGTAGAATTGGGGGCGGGAGGTGGGGGTCTTTAGATGTCTTCAGGACAGTAGCAGCAGTGAAGCTTTGCAACTGGAATAGTCTTTGGAGCAGGATTAGAAGGAAAAAACAGTTTTGAAAGAGTCTATATTTGATCATGTTATAGTCCAGTTATTAATCCAGTTTTATTAGCAGGAAGTTATGGGAATGGAGCAAGACATTACTAATTGGCTCTTGGTATTATTACTTAAGTTAGATTTAGTTATTCTGCATTTTATTTAGATAAATGCATAATCATATCTTATTCAAGTAGTTTGAAAGAGTATACGTACACAATACACATACACACAATAAATGAAAAGCAAAAGTTTGAATAAAAAATGTTTTGGGGGCACCTGGGTGGATCAGTTGGTTGGCCATCTGACTCGTGATCTCAGCTTGGGTCTTCGTTTTGCGGTTGTGAGTTTGGGCCCTGCATTGGGCTCTTCACTGGTTGTGGAGCCTACCTAAGAAAAATAATAGGGGTGCCTTGGTGACTCAGTCAGTTAAGCGCCTGAATTTGGCTCAGGTCATGATTTCATAGTTCATGAGTTTGAGCCTTGCATTGGGCTCAATGCTGACAGTCCTAAGCCTGCTTGGGATTCTCTCTCTCCCTCTATCTCTCTCTGCCCCTTTCCCACTTGTCCTTTTTTTCTCTCTCAAAATAGATAAACCTAACAAATTAAAAAAAAATGTTATGAAACCAAAAGAAGACATCAGCAAAAATGGCAGAAAAGGTAGCTTTCCCTCTACAACATGAGCTAAAATTCAAGAAAAGATAGAATAACTTTTTCAGAACTCTGTAAAACAGTGAAAGATTTACAATGACCAAAGAAATGCTGAATCAAGAAAAAGATAACTTACTGGCAGGATTTTTTTTGGCATTCTTATTTACCTTTGCTTCCTGCGCAGCCCCAGCATGTTGGCAGTCATGAAGACAGCTGCCAACGTTCCCAATGTGGGATCCTGGTCCCTGGTTCTAGAAGGAAGAGAGAAGACCTATTCTCAAAGAATTGTTTTCGTGTGTTCTAATATGTCTGGGACTGCCTGAAAGACATTTGACTTGTTTCACCTAATTCAGAAGTCACTCAGGGCAGAGAAGAGCAGGCATTTCTCAGAAACCTTGTAAAGCAAATGAACAACTCACAGCTGCCTGTTTCAGAAGGTTATAGCTCAAGCAAACAATAGGGTGCTAAAGGCCTGGGAGTAAAAGCTGAAAAGAGAGTTTCTTTGGGAAATTATGGCATCCAAAAGTGTCCATGTATCCTGGGGAATATAGAAGGTCATATGCACGCCAAGGGCAGGATGCATACTCTGAAAAGACCTGAGAAGACCCCAAGCTTTCAATTGTGTAAGATCTCTAGTGTCAGTGAAAGTAGGAAGTGAAGACTAAGGGAGAGTTGTAAGCAGCCTCCTCCCTCCATCTCTCCCTGTCTCTCTTTTTCACCCCCCACCCACAGTCCCTGATATTTAAAAACATTTCTGTGTAAACACTAGTGAAGACAACACAAATGAATGGAATACATACTGAAATATATATATATTTCATAAAAATATAGTTTAGAAAAGTAACTAGATGCACCTTGCTGGCTTAGTTGGTAGAACATGTGACTCTTGGTCTCATGGTTGTGAGTTTAAGCCACACACTGGGTATAGTAATTACCTAAAAAATATAAAACCTTAAAAAAAGAAAAAATAACTAAACGTACAGTTACAGCTGTAATCAACAAAAACAAAGTCTGAGGAGGAAGAATCTGATTTCCAGAATTATCACATGGTAATATTCAAAATGTCAATTTTCAAGATAAAAAAGTATGAAGCATAAAAGAAGCAAGAAAACATGACCTATTCACAGCAGAAATCAACAGAAACTTTCCCTGAGGAAATAGACATTGGACTTACTAGACATTTTATGTTGCCTGTGTTGTATGTGTTCAAAGAGGTAAATGAAGCCATGAAAAAAGAACTAAGGGAAATGCAGATAATTTCTAATCAAATAGAGGAAACAAATAAAGAGATGGAAATTATAAAAGGTAACCAAACAGAAATTCTGAAACTGAAAAGTGTAATAGCTGAAGAGAAAAACTTACTATAAGGTTCAAGTGCAGATTTGAGCAGGCAGAATAAAGAATTAATGAACTTGAAGATTGGTCAGCTTAAATTATCCAATCTGAGAGCAGATTTAAAAAAATAAATAAAAATTAACAGAGTCTAAGAAAATCCTTTAAAAATTTTTGTTTGTTTATTTATTTATTTAGAAAAGGGAGAGGGAGAAGAAGGAGGAGGAGGAGGAGGAGGAGGAAGAGAGAGAGCCAGAGGGAAAATTCCAAGCAGGCTCCATGCTGTCAGTGCAGAGCCCAACACGGTGGGGCTCAAACTCACAAACTGTGAAATCATGACCTGAGCCAAGATCAAGAGTTGGATGGTTAACCAACTGAGCCAGCCAGGTGGTCCTAGGAGAATTCTTAGCCACTGTCAAGCATATCAACACATACATAATGGGAGTCCCAGGGAGAGAGAAGAGAATGAAAGAGCCAGAAAGAATAGTTGAATAATATAAAAACATGACAAGTTTGGAAAAAAAAAACCACTTGAAACTATACATTTGAAAAGTCAGTAACTTCCAAGAGGAGAAGACTGTATCCCATTAATCACATTGTCAAAGCCAAAGGCAAGGAGAAAATCTTGAAAACAGCAAGAAAGAAGTGACTCACCGCAATCAAGGGAGCTTCAATTAGATTAAGAGCAGATTTTCATGAGAAACCACAAAAGCCAGAAATGTGATACTTTGAAAGTGCTGAAAGAAAAACAAAAGGAAAAATAAAACTGTTAACCAAGAATCTTCTATCATGCAAATTTATCCTTTAGAAATAAAGGAGAATAAGAAAATCCCAGATATATAAAAACTAATTTGTCACTCATATGTCTGTCCTAGAAGAAATGCTGAAGGGAATCCTTCAGGCTGAAATGAAAAAACAGTAGACAGTAACTCAAAGACATTCAAAGAAAGGAAGAACTCCAATAAAGATACTGTGTAGGTAAACATGAAATACAATATTGCTGTATCTTTGGTTCATCACTTCTTTCTTAGTTTCCTATATGATCTAAAAGACAAGTCCATAAAGCAATAATTACAAATCTATGCTAATAGGTACACAATATAGAAAGATGTAAATTGTGACAACACCAAAAAAGGATGAAGCTGTATGGAAGCAGAGATTTTTGTATAATATTAATATACTAATACATATTTGTATATGTATTAATGAATATATATATTTAAATGTTTTTTAAAATTTATTTTTGAGAGAAAGAGAGATAGAGTGTGAACAGTGAAGGGGCAGAGAGAGAGAGAGGGAGACACAGAATCAGAAGCGGGCTCCAGGCTCTGAGCTGTCAGCACAGAGCCCGATGTGGGGCTCAAATCCACGGACCATGAGATCATGACCTGAGCTAAAGTTGAATTCTTAACCAACTGAGCCACCCAGGCGACCCCCCCCCCGGGGGCCCATCTTATCAGTTCCCTAGAGTTGCGTGGCTGGAGGCAGGCTAAAGACTAGAATAGAGGCCATCCAGTCTGGCACCCATCTAGTCCTGTCCAGAGCAGAGTTACAAAAGTTTACTCTTCAATTCATAGAATAGTTTTATTTTAGGATTATTCAAAGAGCATCTCTCAATTTATTGACTTAACTCTTGTTTGTTTGTACTTCATTCTCATTACTGTTTCCCGCCTCCCCATAGGAAACTCCTTAAATGTGTTTTAGACATATATTAACTATACATAAACACATTTGTGTTAAACATACATGTTATTTTCCCAGGTCTGTGTTCTTGATTAATCTGAATTATTTTGTGATCTGTGTCCCATTTTGTTTTTTATCATCTTTTAACCCAATTTTTTTAAAAGATCTACATAGGTAGTTCCACTTTCACGCATCTAATGGGTTGCACATATTTCAAGATGCACATTTAGCACATTTTTGCATATTCATCTTTTGACTGGCAGAAAATTGGAATATCTCCAAATCTCTGCTACTACAGACAAGGATGATGAGTGTTATTACTCAAGTCCCTACATCGACCTGTTGCAAAACTTTCTCTGGACTTTATAACTCAGAGTTTGGCTGCCAAGTCAGAGACTTAGGCGTGCTTACCTACTAACCTCTGGGAAGACTGTACCAATTTCATGCTACTACTGTAATATTGTTTCCCCTCAAAAAAAACCCCTCAAACTCAATATTATATATAACATATATTATGAGATATATTATAGAATACTTCATAATATATTATGTAATATATATAACATGTATTATAATATATATAACATATATTATACACTATATATTATATTAATTATATATATATATAGATTTATTTGAGAGAGAAAGAGAGAGAGCATGCAGGGGAGAGGAGCAGAGGCAGAGAGAGAGAGGGAATCCCAGTCAGGCTCCATGCTCATGCTCAGTGCAGAATCTGACATGGGGCTCGATCCCCTGACCCTGAGAGCATGATCTGTGCTGAAATGGGTCAGAAGCTCAACCAGTTGAGCCACCCACATGCCCCAATATTATAGACTATAATTTTTGCTACTATGATGGGTATAAAATGTTAACCCATTTTTGTTTTAACTATAATGACTCTATTAAATGTCTCTCCACTTTTAGTTTCTCTGTATAAACATATTGCCCTCGCAAGTTTTCCCTTGTAAGATACTTATTTAGATGTGTTGTTCACTTCTCTCTAGGTTCACTGGTCTTCTTGTTGATATGCAGGTATTCTTTTATCTACTTGAACTTAATCTCAGTAATGTCATCTCTAATCTTAGGTGTCCCAACTAATCATCTGTCTGTGAATTTTATTTATAGTGACGTCTGTTGAATTTTCTATTTTAATGTGGTCAAACTCATCTATCTTTATTTATTTATTTAATCTTTATTTGTTTTTATAGCTTATGTTTTGGGCCTTATATTAGAGGGAATCTCCATGGAAATCCAAGGCACAGAGTTATTCTTCTATATTTTCATCTATTGACTTTGGAATTTTAGCTTTTGCATTTAGGTCTTTATTCACTGGAAGATCACCTTTGTGGCAGAGATTCAGTATTATTTTTACTGTTTTTAAATTGAAGTCAGTTTTTCACCTGCTCGATAGCCTATTCTTCTTCTCTTGACTTGGGTCAACTTTGACATTTATCAAGCTCATATAGTGAATTGGAGTTTTTTTTCCCTAAACTCTATGTGGTATTCCTTTTGCCTTTTTTTTTTTTTTTTCTTTCTGTAAAGGATCTAGGTTTCTGTTTGTTTTGCTTTAACCTCTAGGTTTAGAGCATACCATGATTGTCGGGTAGGACAAACAAACCTCATTCATTTTTGATCTTCTCAAAATTTCAAAACTGGCCTGGCAATTCCTAGGTTTTTGTTCTTCCAAATGTATTTTCAAATAAATTTGTTGAGTTCTTCAAAAATTCTTTTCTTACATATTTTGGAATATGTTTGTTGATGGCCTGAAAGTTTCTCCTAGCATTTTGTTTGAAATTGCACTGAATTCACAGACTAAATTTAGGGAAGACTGATATTTTTGTTATATTAAGTCATCACATTCATGAATGTGGTATATCTCTATTTATTCAGGTCTTTTACTTTGTTTTTCAGTTGGGTTTTACTATTTTGTCATAAAGGTCTTAAGCATTTTCTGTTAAGGTTAATTCTTAGATATTTTTACCAGTAAGGGTTCAACCTGTAGGACATGTTTATATGTATATAGTTTATTACAAGGAGTTGTCTTGCACTGTTGATTATACAAGCTGGCTAAGCAAGTCCAAAATCCATAGGGTAGGCTTTCAGGAAGGAAAAAAGTATGGTCATGGGCAAGTTGGAATTCATGGGTAGAGCCTGAAGATATTATGTACAAGTGACAAGTGTCCTTTCTGTCTCTCTCCCCTCTCCTTTCTCTCTCTCTTCTCAGACTGGTTTTCAAGACTATCAATTGATTGAATCAGGCCTGCCCAAATTTTCAAGGATAATATCGTTACTTAAAGTCAGTTGATTATGGACTTCAATCATATCTTTAAATTCATGACAAGATCTAAATTAGTGTTTGATTAAATAACTGTGGACTATCGTCCAGCCAAATTGATACATTGGCAAAACCATTTACAATAAGGTTTGGTTGCTAATTTAATAGTATATTTTGTATTTTGTTTTCTATTTGATTATTGATAATATAAAAGAACTATATTGATTTTTATATGATAATACTGTATCTAAATCATTTTCTGAATCCTCATATTCTAATAGTTGGTCTGTGAATTCACTTTGGCATTTTATGTTGATGATAATATCATTTACAAGTAGTTTCATTCGATCATAGTATCTGCAAACAATTGTAGTTATTACAATTCTTCATTCTTTTTCTTGTCTTATAACATTGGCCAATGTACCCAGTGATATATTGAGTGGTGGCAAGGATAGCAAAAGTGTCCTTGATCTTCTCTGACATTAGTGTATGTCTAAAATTCCACCACAAATAGATTGCTTTTTTTTTTTTTTAGTTATGGTGTAAATTCATCATATTAAGGATGTTTCCTTCTATTCCTAGTTTACTGAATATTACTTTCTTTTATTGTAAATAAAATTTGAATTTTATGAAATGCTTCTTCATTTAGAAAATTATAACAGTTCACTGGTGTGTGACTTACACATATGCATTTGTTAATGTTAAATACTTGTGTCTCTGTAATAAACAAACCCGAGCTTATTATTATTTCTTTTAGTATAGTTGACACAAAATGTTTTATTAGTTTCAGGTGTATAACATAGTGACTCAGTTTTTTTCTGTGTTCAAGTGTAGCTACCATCTGTTACCATGCAATGCTATTATATGTAAACTATTGGCTGTATTCCTTATGCTGTACCTTTTATTCCCATGACCTTTTTATTCCATAACTAGAAGTCTGTATCTTTCACTCCCTTTCATCCATTTTGGCCATCCCTCTACCCCTCTCCCTCTGAAAGCCGCCAGTCTGTCTTTGTATTCTAGGTCTCTTTTAAACCTTAGCTTCTTATGATGTATTATATTTTTACTCTGCTAGTTTTTATTTTCTAGCCTTGTTTTATTTTGAATTTAAAGTTTCTCTAACTTTGTAAAATATTTCGTGCAACTTCCCTTCTTTTCCTATTATCTGAAACGACTTTTATAAGATAGGGGTTTTTGTTCTTTCAACTTTGGCAGAACTCTCTAGTAATATTTTCTGGGCCGGGGCTATTTGTGGTTCCATTTTGTGGTAATTTGTCACATAATAAGTAGGAAAGCATCTTTCTTTTACATTGGATTGTTAATCAATGTTAATTGTATAATTTTACAAAGGGGACAAGATACCTTTAACTTTATTTAAACTAATATTTAAGAGAGTAATTATGCCACTTGACACACTTCTGGGTGTGTCTATATAATAGATTAGGCAGAAATGGGATCCATGTAGAATGCTACTAAGGTCAGAGTGAGTGTGTTGCATCTGAAGCTCCCTCACCCTATCTATGCTTCTTACTTTCTAGGACATACAGGCCGGTTATTAAAGTCTCTGTGCTTCACCAGTCTTTCCTTCCTGTTGCTTCACATCATTTTCCACATCACGTTGGCCAGCCTGGAGGCTCAACACCGTATCGGACCTGCTTACAACTGTGAGTATTATCGTGTTTTTTTCTTCATATTATGTATGAATAAAGCAATGCACTATAATACCTATAGAAATCTGTACAGCAATTACATCATGAAATCCATGATCATTTGTGGTCATTTGGCAATCCTGTACTAGAAATACATATAAAGGAACTGCCATGGAAAATTACAAGCAAATTAAACATTAAAGCTAATTAATTAATTAATTAATGTTCAACAAAAATTAGGTATTAGGCCCCTATTCATGTATAAGACANACACACACACGCACACAAACACATACCTACACATACACATATATATGATGACTATATGTGTGTGTGTATATACATATACATATACATACATATATGTATACACTACATATATATATATATATATATATATATATATATAGTCCCTGGAACATATGGTACAGCTAGTGAGGAAAGACATGTACAGTTTCTAACATGATTAAGGTGAGTACAAAAATTGAATAACATATGACAGTGACCTCAGTCCTATTCTACAGCATAATGTAAGATTTCATATATCTCTATGGGAAAAAGGTAATGACAGTTTCTTTTCTTAAGTGGGAGTGTTTTACTGTTATTCACAGGGAAATAGTATGTCTTACATGCATTATATTTTGAAATTATGATCTGAAAAAGTCAACATGTATATTCTTCATCTAGGTAACATCATCTTTCCAAAATAAAGTGCTATCAGGTAAATTTGACTTCAGTTTTTAAGGATGTGTGATTGCCATTTGAAAAAACAGAATCATTTCAAGTAGACAGAACACATTCCACCTGTTTTAAGTTAGGCCTAAAGAAATTCTGAGATATTTGAATAGATTATAATAACAGTTTTTTAAATTGTCAGTTTTTGTTTGAGGAACCTATTTGTGGGGTTTAAACTTCCTGATTTTTCATAAAGGCAAGCACAAATGATATGAAGTAAACCTATCCTTCCCTGTCAAATAAAAAAAAGATCAAAATTCTTCATGAATCAAAGATTGTTAACATAAGTATAGTGAGATATTCTCCAGTAAAATCCATATTTATATGGATATTCCATATCCTTCACCATCTAACTTTTAGAAATCTACAGTTCACAGATCTAAAGTTAGTATTAATTTTGGCCATTTTATTGAATTCAGAATTCACTGGATACCAATGCCTATCAAAATGGTTTTGATTTAAAAACCTATGATTGAAGATCTAGTTATTGTTTTACAAATTTAGATATAATCCATATATATATGCCATAAAATTCACCTATGTAGTGAATACAGGTCAGTGGTTTTTGGACTGTGCAGCCATCACTGCTATCTGATTCCAGAACATTTTCATCACCCCAAAGAGAACCCCTCATCCATGGGACAGTTACTTCTCATTCCCTTTCCACCCAGCCCTAAGTTACTTTCTGCCTCTGTTAGATCTACCTGTTCTAGAAATTTCATCTAAACAGGATGATGTAATATGTAACCTGTTGTGTCTGGCTTTCTTCACTTAGCATGATGATTTCATGGTTCATCCATGTTGTAGCACGTATTGCTGTTTCGTTTCTCTTCAGGCTGAAGAATATTCCATTGTTAACACATGTTTTTACTGTTTGGTAAAAGTCAGCTCTTTATTCAAAACTTGAAAAAATGAAATGTTTAAGTATTGACACTTTAGTTCCTTTAGTTATGCTATAATGATAAAAAGCATTTATTACATTTGGCTAGGTTCGAATCTTTTTGGACTTAGGAGAAATGTCAGCAGCAGTACTTTCTCATGTGTTTCAATCACAAATCCTTTGGAGACTTGTTGTGAAGGCATTTGTTCGATCATAAGGAAGGTTGTCTGAATAAAAGGCTGTTTCTTGAATAATGAGTTATCCATCACTGGAAGTATTTAATCACAGGATAGATTACAACTCATCAGATTTTTAAAATTTGAGTTTATAAATATCTTGCCTATTTCTACAAATGAATGTAGATGCTGAGTGATATTGTGGAAACAACTGTACTGAAGGGTGTCTAGATTGGGAAGTGCAATTCATCATTTCTTCTGACCCAGAGTCTAGGCATTTCTATTTTTTGCTCAAAGTAATGATTTGCCACAATTCTACAAAAGTCAAAATACAGATGAATATGAAATGTTAAAACAGTATTCTCCTTTCCAAATTTATAAATGTATTTACTCTATGCATGGCCTCCCTTATGAGGTATAGACAGAGACAGACATTCAGGAAGACCTACAGACTTACACACACACACACACACACACACACACACACAGAAATTTGTTCTTCCCTTGTCTCCTCCTTCCCAGGCAAGGATCCAAATCACCAGGATCCTTGGGATGGGTCCTGCATTAATGCCATGAAGAAGTCTGTACTTCTCAGTGCAGAAGGTGTGGAGGCCACCTTTCGTATAGTCATATAGTCATGCTCTTGGCATAGCATTCTGTACAACTAAACCTTGAATTAGCTCTGCCTTTCCTAACCTCACATCCTAAATATTTGGGCTTGTAGATACCAACATATTTGCATGTGTCTCTTGGAGATATTTTTATTCATGCACAATTGCCCTCTGTTGTCATTGTTCGCTGCAGTGTAACTTGAACATGTCCTGATCTCACATCCTGCCCCCCTCCCTTTTTTGACGTCCCCATGTAAAAGCGCTATTCTGTTCCATAAAGAGCTGATATAATGGAAGTCCTAACATAAACTTTATTTCTACCACATTAAATTCTAATGTGAAGTTTGTTCCTACAAAAGTTAACATTCCAATTAGCAGTTGCTATATTTTTGATGAGGTGACCAACAGAGAAGGGATGTGCTAAAGACTGCATTAGAAAGAGGAATTTGAACCCTTTACTTTCAGTCATTGGCACCTTGAAAGTGAGCTTACAGAAATCGTTAATTTCTTCTGAAAAATGAGTGATGCATGTAACAGCGTTGGCTCATCGGGTGTTACAGATTTTTTGCGTCCAGTTTCGTGTGTAGCATTTAAAAGCACTGCATTCTTGAAAAGGGATAAAAGGGACGGGCCAGCAAACTCCAGAGCTTTGCAAACTAGGTTAGTCCAAGATTGACACAGACCAGGTTTTCAGCCTCGAGCATTTTTTAATGATCAAGTTATATAAACCCCAGAAAATACTGTTAGAGAGGGTAATGGAAACACTGACTTTAATTTAGAGTTGACTTCACTTCAGTAATGTTATTGTTCCTTGACCATCAATTTGGAGTTTCGATTACACCATCAGAGTTGTAAACACAAACCCAGCTAGTTTGATATCCCACATTTGAAGGGTAACCCTTTTTTGGCATCTGTAGATGCAAAGCAGCAAAATTTCAAACAGAAAGACAAAAAATCTTGGCCAGCCTTGCTGTGCATTTTGAATACTTTCTCTCTGTTCAAGACATTGGTAAGTGAAAATGCAGTAACCCACACAGGTCAGATTTCCCAATCATATTCAAATTCAAGACCACCGAGTGCTCATTTATATGTGTTTAATTTTGTTTTCCTTCCTATTCCTCTCCCCATTTGAAACTCATATACCCTTACCCTCATTATAGCAAAAGCTCCCAGGATCCCTCAGGAATCTAAGACACATGTCTGGGGGACAACAGTAGCATTTATAAATATTGAGTCATTGAAAGTTCTCGTTCCCCTGGAGCCCTGTGAATATTAACTGGCAGTAGTAAAGAGTTTTTCAAACCAGCCTATTTAGTTTCTGACTAGCTGGCAGGTTTGTTAAAGGTGCCATTGTGCAGACCTGAAACTTAACCCTCTCACCCCCTCTTTCACTCCTCTTTCTTCATTTCCAAAATGGTGCTTATAGGTGAGTGAGGAAATCTATGGGGCAGGGGTGGGGGACCCTCTGTAAATTTCCCTCAAACACGTGTTGTGCCGCTTACTAAAATATTTTCATTCCATCAAACCTATATTATTTAAATAAATGTAAACCCGGTTTCAATTATGTCATTACAGATTCCATAGAAGTAGTTTGTTTGACTCACTGGTGGATGTGTGGCAACGTTAGTGAAATTTCAAGGCCAGTCTGGATTCTTGTGCTGTGCTAAAGTATGTTATTGATTGAAAGAAACTTTTGAGTTCAACACTCTGAAGGAGAAATCAGTGGTGATAATAGGTGCTATTTGTAGAGCGCTTACTAACTGGCAGGCCCCAGGGATCATTAGATTCCTTTTCTAATTAATGATTCCTTTTTCTTATTACAGATGAGCACAGATATCCTAAGTAGGGCACTCCATACACACGACCCTGTTCCATTCTCTGAGCAAGTCTTTAGGGTGGCTCGGGCTGTGCAGATGGCCAGCTATGCATTGCCTGTGGGCACCCCCTGAGGAGGTGAGTGGTAGCTGCCATCCACTCCAGGCTCTGAGTGCCAGGCTGGCAGCCTCTTCTAGGTTGGAGTAAGCTGGACACAGGGGATCATTTTATTCCTACAAAGGCCAAGCCTTGCCCCAGTGGGGCTGTGCCTTTTATGAGCTGTCTTCCCCAAGGTAGTGCCTTCCTTTTGTATATGTGCAGTGCCTGTCTGCTGGTGGCACTGAGGTAGGGATGAGGCTAATGACAGATGAGGCGAGGGTGAGGGTAGCACTGAGCATGACGACGAAGAAATGAGCTCTGGAAGAGCAAGTGAGTCACCCAAGCTGCCACACGTCTGAACTGGGATCTGAGCACTGACCTACCTGGCTTTCCACCCTCTTCCCTTCTTTTTTTTTTCTTAATGTATTTATTTGGGGAGGAAGAGGTAGAGAGAGGGAGGGAGAGAATTCCAGGCAGGCTCCATGCTGCCAATGCATAGCCCGATGTGGGGCTTAGACTCAGGAACTGTAAGATCATGACCTGAGCCAAAGCCAAGAGTTGGACACTTAAGTGACTGAGCTACCCAGGCATGCCAATCCGCTTTCCCTCTATTTGGGGAGCTCCTTATTCACCATATGTTTAGGATTGTGTCCTCCATTGCACTTCCTAAGACTTTAGCCTAGTTTCAAAGATCTACATATGTTTCTGGTATGTCTTTACAATATTTCCTTTGCTTTTTTCGATTGAAGCATTCACAGTTAGAGTCTTTCACCCTGAGGGACACAGCACTCAGATCAGCTCCTTTGGCAGTGGGGAGCATTTAGAGTTCTGATTTTTCACATGAAGAGCACAGGAAACTAGGCTTAGAAGCCCATTGATCAAGAGGTTATTATAGGCCTTAATAGTACTTTATCCTGATGCTCGTCTGTCCCCAAAACATATAAGGGTCCCTGTGCTGAGACCCAATGTATGATACATTAGCATGTAACAAGAACACTAAGGGACAGATGTGGACCTGACAATTTGCATCTCAATGGCTGTGGGGTGGATGCATGGAATGAGCCACTCTTGTAGACATTCTGCATTTTGGTGCCAGTGTTGACTTGTCTCTTGGTGCGCATAGACAGAAACACCATCGTTAATCATGCTCATCATTAATCGTGTTAATTGAAGATAGACCCTTAGATTTGCAGAGTCATCTGATGAGTCCATCCTTGTAGAAGTAATCTCTATGGGTAGTCTTTATCTTCCACGTTTGACACAGTACTGTGGAGGAAAGAGTGAATATTGGTGAAGTGGGAGACAAAATATGTAAAAAGAAACTATCACTATGCTTGCTTTACAAGTAATTTTTGAAGTCACTTCCTGCCACTTGGTTTTCATGGAAGTTAGCCTGGAGTCCCCAAGAGGCAGCATCTGGGAGAGCATTGGTTTTCCTCCTTCTTCTCTTCTTCTCTCCCCTGATAGCTTTGTGAATCGACCAACTGCTTCTCAGTACAGCAATTAAAAAGAAAAACCCTAGACCAACTTAGAATTCCCTGGTCATTTGTGCCACAATGAGGGTACTGGTCTAATTTTCTCTTAACTAAAATAGTCTAAAAGCATCTGGATCATACATACACCTTCCGATCACATTTATTATAAGCTCAATTAGCCTTAGGTATTATTTCCTCCAGACCCTGGTAATTGAGGCGGCTTGCTTTTTCCATCCCCTGAAACACTTAGGCACGTGCCAGCCTGTGATAGAGCCTGGCACTCAGGTCTGTGGGCAAAGAAGGCTGTTCCAGTCTAAGACTAATTTATGATCCGTACTCTAGATGGGAAGCATTGCTGAAAGAGAACTCTGGCAACCTGAGATCTGACGGTGTGTACTTTCTTGGAATAACTAATACATTCAGTTTTTACTGCCGAAAGTCAGAATTCTACAGGCAAGAGGAAGGATTGAGAGGGTGGCACCATGTGGAAGACAAACCTTATCAGGACGAAAATCTCTTAGGCCAGTACTTTGTTGATACCCTGATTTCTTTTGGACTAATAGTCATGCAGTGATACAGTTCGTTTACATAGTGTTTTTCAAATAGAGTATTCATTTTACTGTGAGAAATGCTTGGCATGAGAATCGTGTTTACGATTCAATATAGGAGCAAATGCAGGATCTTATGTGACAGTAGGCAAGTTACTAATCTCTGTGCCTCAGTGTCCTTGACTGTAAATGTAAGAGGCTGCCATTTCAAGCATTGTCGTGACGGTGGAGTTAATCCAGGCCATGCATTTAGAACAGTGCCCGGCCCACAGCGAGTACTCTTAAGTATAAGCTACTATGACTGTTGTCATTATCACCAGAGGAGTCGTATTTCTTGCCCAGGGTTATGCACAATTACAAGGTAGCAGAAACTTCTCAGAACTGAATCCCGCCTCCAAATTATACACAGTCACATGGATGAACCTTCAAAAGTGTGAAATGTGAGAAACTTACATGATACCAAATAATTCTCTATTCCAATCTTTATCTTAATTTCCTACTAATTCTGTGATATTTGGATTGATACTACTATATCCTGTGTGGTCAAAACGATGGCGAATAGGGTGAAATGGCGCTCGTTGGAAGGTGTCAGTGACACGTTATATTTAGTGACCCTTCAGTCTCTGTCAATACTTTTTTTTTCCCTCTTCTTCAAGGGCTCCTCTCCCATTGAGAACTCCCATGCCGCCTGCCCCATGGCTACACTGCTGGGTCTGGCCTGGATTTGTGAATACATAAGAGCCCTCTCCTCATTCCTTCCCTGCCCTGAACCTTGTCACCCACCCCATACCCTCCAGCATAGAGGAATAAATACGAACATATTTACTGTTTATTACCTTTTCTATGTTATACAATTTTAGACAAAACAAAGGATGAAAATGTTAGGAAGAGAAATGCTATTTTTTTTTTTTTTGGCAAACTAAACTAATACTTTACACATATTTTCTCACTTANTATTTCTAGTGTGCTATGCAGCCTTGTAAGTGTGTGGGGAAAACTTTATGGAGAAATGGGGCTTTGATTAATTAGATTTTGAGAAATAGATAAAACTAAGATACACACTTTTTGGAGGATCCACTGAGGGAGAGGATAATTAATTGGACATACGCTAGGTAGAGCATTAATGGTTGGTAGTATGTTTAACTTGGTAAATATTGGCCTTTAAGAATGTCTTCACCCCTGAGAGTGAACAGTGTGGAGCTACAGGGGCTTTCTGGTTGGGTGCGTGGATGCACGTTTGCCATGGGGGATGTGTGTTTCTGGTCCTCCCTGATCCACTGCCCCTGCGTGTCTTACCTCATGTGGGTCCTCTGTCACTCCCTAACAAGGAGACCTTCTGGTCTGAGTGGTTTTAATCTGTATTCATCAAGCCTGAGAAAATTGGGGGTGTTGTTTGTTTGTTTTTTCCTGAAGAGGTAATTCAATCAATAAATCAGTAAGAATATGTGAGATGCCTTTCGATGCGCAGACATCTACTTCTCTGAAACGTGGACCTCTGAGATCCAGGGTCCTGAGGCAGTTTCCAGAATGACATATAATATATTCTAATCTTTTCTTTTGAAGACAACAGTCTTCCAAACATTTGAAGGCAGCTATGATACCACATCTAAGTATTTGTTCCAGATCCATCCTGGGTCCCTCCCCTCTGCTGTATGCTCAGCTCCTCAGTGTCTCCTTTGGCTGATTAGATAAGAAAGCCTCAGTGTCTTATCAGGTGGGGAAACTGTGACTTTAGTGTCCAGAAACTGATAACAGATACCATAGGACTGTGACTTTACTTGTTCTCGAAACTGTCCTTTTTCCCATCAGCTAAACATGTGGGTCTGTCATAGATTGTATATTTGCCATGTAGATCTTTTCTTACTTAAAATATCAGATCTATTTCTTGAGTGTCCAACTTCTAATTTCCTTAAGGCAGATATGCCCCCACCCTTGATTTGGGATTTTGATTCTACTTGAGTAGAACTCTTTCCTTACTGTATGCCATCCTCTTCTTCAGTGAAGTAAAATATGTGTCTCTCCTGACATGGATCAAGCATACCAGTAAGTCTTGTTTTC